>NC_034419.1:15762398-15874898 GCF_002078875.1 Numida meleagris | reverse complement strand
TCACAAAGCAGAGCAATGTGAAGATTTCATAGCAAGACTTGAGGCAATGGAGCACAAGTTGCATTCAGCTGAAGTGTCAGATCTAAAAACCATCTCGGCATGGTGCAAATGGCCTGGTTTTCCTTTTTTGATTCTCACTGCTTTAGTTTTGTTTATTCTTATGTAACCTGTCAGCAAAACTTACTCTGCTCCTGAAGTGTTTGTGGTACCCTGATATCGAGAAGGACAGCTTTGCTTCTGCTCCTGCCTGGTGCAGTTATTGCATCAACCTTCATTTACCGGGCTGTAGTCCTGTGGCTGTCTGTGTGAGTGGCACTAGTCACATTCAATAACACTTCACTTTTGCAGTTAGCCCTCGGTTCCACACAGCCTTTGCGTACGTGTTTACATGCCTCTGACTGGAGGGATTTAGGCGGGTGCCATTAAATCTGCACCTAACATGTTTGTGCAGGAGTTAGGAAGAGCTAGAGGAGGCAGATGTGGGAATGGCTGTGGCCATAACCCATATTGAGGGCTACAAATCCTTGGAGAATATTAATTGAAAGTCACAACGAATGTACAGCAGGTGGCTGGGACCATAAAGGTAAAGAAGAATCAGCTCAGCCAGGGGTCAGCGAACTGCACAGCTGCCACTTTGGAAATCGGAGGTCACTGCAGGGTGGTTAAGGGTTTGCTGGGTTAGAGTCTCACAGGGCTTTGGCTGGGGACTAAGTGGCAAAACCACACTCAGAGGTGACTCAGCACCTCTGCCTTTTCATCATCTAGTCTTTGTTTTTGAAGATAAAAGGGCTATGGAGGGGATGGAAGGGTGGCTGTACACACCAAGGGGTTTGACGTGATTCAGTGTTGTGGCTGACCTCAGGGTGCGTTCCTCCTACAGGCAAAATTGCAAAGTGGCCTCCTTACATGCAGCAATCTCAGAGCCCTCCCCATTGCACAATTCTTCTATCAGCTAGATCTACTCTCAGTTCTCCTGTAGCTTTTCTTCCCTCAGTTCCTGATATTTTTTTATTTAAAAAAAAAAAAAACAATCTCTGTTAAGTATACAGGGAGTGCATCAGATATAAGACCTTCCCTCCCTACCCTTTTATGCACATATACACAGTCTTTCCTCTAAAAACTGTTTATTTGGACACATTTTTATCTTATGGGGCCGTTACTTTTGTCCCCTCTATGTTCCCCTATTTCTCAACACAAACACACCACTTTTCCCAAGGATTGTAGAAATTTATGGAATTCAAGCACTAGGAGATTTCTGAATCTGAAACCACCACGAATGTGGAGCAGGGGAAATTACTCAGAAAGATGCCATGGCCTTTTTTCCCCCTTTCTGAGCAGCTTTCCCAATAAGGCAGATGAGACAGTTTTTGCTTATAGCATCCATACACAGCACCGTGCTCCTCACCCCCTCCTGTCTCCCCACCCCTGCCTGGGTGCTCTAAGCAAGGTCACAGAAGTCACTCTTCACAGGCCAGCAACATTTTACCTAACGTTGCACTCCCAGCATCTTCTGTGCCTTCCTGAGGTGTCAGATTCCTGCTAGAAGTATTTGTAAACAGAGCTGAAGACAACTCCTACCTTTGCCTCAAGCACTGCACCATGGATATCGTAATCATGAAGTGCATGGCCCTAGGAGAGCACTGATGCTCGGGTAACCTACCCCACAGCACCGAGCTGTGCAGAGCAGGGGGAGCCGCAGCAACCAGCTGCTCTTCACGCACATGCACTGCACCTCACTCTCTTTATTGGTGTCTAATTAAATTTCAGTCAACTCAAACAAAGAGTTGGGTGTGTCAGAAAACGAGTATGTATGAGTGTTAGCCACAGGTTGGGGAATAAATACATGGTAGCTGAATAATCGGAAAACCCTTATGTGCCATTTGATAGGAAACAAGTTTAATAACGATGCTTCAAATTACAGACCCTAGTGATGACATCAAGGTGTTATTTTCCAACACAAAATTAATCCAAAAGTAGTCCAGTCAATATTTTCTCTTTATACACTATCCCAATGGATAGCTCAGAGTTATGTTAATATCGCTTTTCAATAAGGCATGTGTATGGATGAATTTGAAATGTGTCCCTAGCTAGCTTGCAAAGTCCCCTGGAAATATATGCATATAAGAATGCATTCTTGATATGAAACAGCTTCATCCTTGATTGGAAATTTATGCAGGAAAACAATACTTCCTAAGTCTGACCATCATATCAAATGACTATGCCTCTTGCACCCACTACTACAGTGCAGTAGTGTCTCTGCATTATTGGGCTAGCTTTTAATCAGTTTGATTGCAACTAGTCGTGTAACTTAAAAACATAATGAGAAAGATTCTCATCACTGCCTTGGCGTTGTCAGTGTTACCCTGCTCCGGATGAATAACTCTAGTTTGGGGAAATACAAAGTTATATTTCTCCATGGAGCAAACTAGGGTGCCTAGTTACAGTTGGCAGGGTTTTCCAAGCACCTCCTGATGTCTACCATCCTTTTAGACCTGATACTTCCAAGCAAGAGCACGAGCCCATCTCACCTCCCTGCTGTCCTAGGAGTGAGGGCACAACAAGGGCTCGTTGCTCCCAGGCTCACAGCACGAGATGAGGCTGCACACAGCCGCCTGGCATGCGTCCCCTGCAGCCACCTGCCGGGTAATGGCCAGGGCTGGGCCATTCGGGACGCAGCTCTGGGACCTGACACACTTATCACCACCACCAGAAGTGCCCATGGAGAGCACTAAGTGTTATAGTGCAGCATAATCCACTCTTCACCTCGGCAAGCATGGCAGGATCAGGCTGCCACTCTCAGATAATAACCATTTCATGTATGCAGTTACAAGGCCTATTTATAGGGATTATTTTAGCTGCCATCTTTACACTTAAGAGGAGAGGACTGGTGCTTTGGACAGGTGGCAATTTTACACTACTCACCCACCTCCATATCCTTCTATTTGGGTGTGCGCTATGTCGTTACATTTCCATTTGGATGACTTTCATGTTCTTTAGGCAGCGAATGTTATTGAAAAAAATGATTGAGCAAAAGAAAAAGTTCAGGTAGACTCTGAAATGAAGCCAACTTGGAATTGTTTGACTAATGACCCACTCAGGCCTTGTTTGCCTACTCCCGGAAATTTGGGAGAGGTGTTTACGATTAGCTGTTTGTGTACCCAAGCTATGCAAACTAGTAAAAATAAGACATATGAGAGAGAAGGAACATTGCCTGCTTTGACAACTGCTTTGCCATTGCTAAGGAAACTGCTCCCTTGGTAACCATGGTCAGTACATCTGCCTCATTTTATCACCAGTCCTCACATAGACACCATCATGGAAAGAATATTAACACAACAAAAAAACACCAAACATTTCAGAAAAGGAAAAACTAACAAAAGCACAAGGTTTCCATTCATCTGTTTACTAAAAAATTTAGTGAGGTTCTGCTTTGGTGTCAGTTATGGCTTTGCTTTGCCTGCCTGGTATGCACTCCTTAAATATTAGTTTATGCACAGAAACAGTTTGTTGTTTTGTCCTACTTTGTACTACTTTAAAATGTGATACTTACTTTCTGTTAACAACCCTAATTTAACTAATGCAATTGGACTTGATACTAGGAAAGCCTGAAGGCTGAGAAAGCTTTTGCATCTGCCAAAATAAGAGTTTATGTTCTTTTGATCAGGAAAAAACTCTCTTACTGACTGAGAAATGGAAGTCTCTCTTACCGAGTAAAAATGGAGGTCCTGATCCAAAGAATAACAACTAACTTCAGAGTCGCTTTTGGGTCAGAGCCATATAGCATCAGCAAGAGTTTACTTGACTGTCCTAGACCTGCTTGAATCCATTAGCAAGTATAAAAACCAAAACCAGAAAGAAATCTGTGGAGAAATTACAGATCCAGTTTTTGCCCCTCTTCAGGTGAATCAGGATATCCACCCACATCTCCCAATAAACCTGACATGGAGTATTGATGGAGGCATAACTTCATCCAAAGAGTAACAGCTATGCCCTCAAAACACACAAGTCTATTGAAGAAAAAGAAATATAGCTGATGTGATGCAATGGATGTAAATATACTCTGAAGACTTTCATCCTTGACATCAGGTACAGTGAATATCCTTTGGATAATATTTTGTCTCTTTTTAAAGATATTTTATTACCCTGCTATGTTAGCAGCACTGGAGATTTCTAAACAACTTCACAAGAGCATTTTCTTACTCTTGTAAAGGTGCACATGAACGCGTGTGGGGAAACCTGAGTGATGGTGAAAGATGAGAAATGTGAAAGTGCCTATTCTCAAGGTGGACCACAGTGATGTCGTGATGCAAGGATTTCACATCATACAACCACATAAAAGAACATTCCTTCAAAAGTGACCAGTCTGACATCTTACCTGTCAGGGCTGTGGTTCGTGGATTTACTGTGACTGCACATACAGCAATGGCAAGCACCTGTGTGATAAGAGAAACAGCTGTATCAGTCCAGACCAAACACCTCTTTAGCCTTGTGTCTGCTGCTTAATTGCAGGCAGCAGACCCCTACATAAGAGCACAGTTACAGTGATACCTCTCTGCATACCCTCCCCATGTCCCAATAATAGGAAAGGAAGGGATGTCTCTAGCAGAATCCAGGATTATGGGAATTTTCAGGGTTTTCAGCAGCTGACTCTGATGGACCACATTGGTCTGATGGACTGCTTTCAAGAACAAGCATAGAGGCAGTCAAATGTGGCAACCTCATGGTTGTGTGAGGAGGAGGGCATCCCACTGGGACTGCATCACACAGTTTGTGCTGGAAATGAACGGAGATTAAAGAGTTACTCATAGAAGCAACTCACAGCTTCTACCTCTCGAGTTACCTTATTGATGCCATTGTGACATAGGAATGACTCAGCTTCAAGTGACACAAGCAATCCTGCATTCATTTCTATAGCATGAATTCTATGGCTGCATCATCATCAAACCTTGCCTCCTTACTAACTGTGCATGCATGAAGCATCCCTCCTTCATGCCTACTCTTTTGAAAAACTGTGCAGTAAGAGCTATTCACACCAGCAGTTGCATTACAACAGCAAAAGTTTTGAGACCCTACCAACATAAACACCCTTTTACTGCTCTATCACATAGGCCAGCCCTTCATTCTTTATGGATGGTCTTTGCAGTTGCTTTATTTACCCAACCCATTTACTATAAACAACAGAGCAATTAGCACTCAGGTGATGTTGGGTTTAACTTTCTCAAGAAGGCAAAGACAGCTGTGGCAGCAAGGCCTGGCTGCTCCCTGGGGAACACAAAGACAGTGGGGACATCACAATACACCAGTAAGGCAGGGATGTCCACAGCCCCATCTCACATTACCTGAGCAATGCAAGCAGGCAGCCCGGGAGACAGTAGTCAGGTCCCACCTGGAACCCAGGTGACAAGGCAAACACAGTGAGACCAAGTTGAGAAATCAGTCTGTGGGCTAGCATCAGAGGGCCCATAGCCAAACTAAAGTCTAGCAGGCTGTAACACAGGGAGGGGAGATAAGGACCTCCTGCAGTGCTTTAATTGGCTCCTGGGCCCATGGGTGTGGCTGGAGGCACCAGGTGGGGCTGGTTAAGGCCATTAAGGGTAACTAATGCTCATAGGGTACAAACAAACACCATGATGGCAGAAGCCAAGCAAGAAAATAGGTATTCACTAAATGCTACTAAAGCCTAAACATCCAGATTAAATATTAAATAAACTCCACTGATATCTTTCTTGTCAACTATTTTAGAAAGCAAGTCCAAGGTACTACTGTGAAGATAGTGTGGTTTTTCCTTCTGTTATGTTAAAAAAATGAAACATTTCAGAGGAAAATAGAAAAGTAATTACCAGTAAGTGTTATGAAGGTTCCCCGTACGTGAATACAACACAGATTTTATAGAAGACCATGCTTGTTTCTAGTCTGTCTCCACAGTTTAGCGTATGCATGAAGCCTTTCAACTTTGGATCCAAGCAGTGTAACTCAGATAAGCAAAACACTTAGTATAGCAGCACATGCTTCAAAGTGTGCTATCCACTGCCCTCGCATGATGCTGAACCTTCTCAGCAGTCACTTGCTATGGGATAACTCTAAGATTAGGCAGGCTAAGGCTGACATGTGAAATCTGTGCCACTTACTTAACCGCTCCATCAAAGTGAATCAGGCTGCTCTTGCTGCATTAGCCTTGAGAAAAAAAAAGAGCGAGGCCTTGGCTGGCATATGCCTGTGGAGCGGTGAGATTGTCCCCCACAAGGCAGGATGACAAAGCTGCTGGAGGCTCTGCTGTGATCTCCTCGTGTCAGACAAGGATCTTCTCAAGCTAGTCTCTGAAGGGTGATGCTCCCACTCAGCGTGGTAGGCAGGAGCCCTTGAGAAGCATGGTGCCAGTGCTGCTTTGACACCAGCTGGTCTGGTTTCTGAGGCTGCCAGAATGATGACCAAGATGGCAAGCTGGCTGGACATGGGCTAGCAAGAAAGTAGGTCACCAAAAGTTTCTCATTAAAAAAAAAATGTTGTCTTTGTAGTGATGGAGACCGGTGGTACTCAAAACCTAAACGTCTCTGTCCAAACAATGAGCAAGAAAGAGCTTTCTTATATCATTTACTTTTGCTTAAAAGAGACAAGAGATCATCTAGCAGCAGCTCACTTTCCAATAGCAGGGCTGCTACAGCCTGGACTCTCACACTCTCTCAGCTGCATCTCTCTCCCCACAGACCACAGCAGGGTGCCAAGGAGCTCCTACTGCCTCCACGATTCTGTTCTCTATCTGGACAAGACAACCCTCATCTGAAAGAGAAAAACATCAACGTGAAAAGCAAAAACGGCTGTAGCCCTGCTAAGAAAGAACTTATTCACAAGTCTCTGCCTCGGACCAAAGCATAATTCTTCCCGAGTAATTGCTAGACCTGTAGAGCTGCAACCTGCCTGGTGGCCAGGCAGCTGCCTGAGCTGGGAAAGGAGAGGTCCCTGAGCACGGTGGAGAGCAGGAGCGGCCTGATCAACTTCTAAAGATGGAGAGGAAAAGAGCACAAAACAAGCTTGGAAAGAACATGGAGATCATGCTTAATTTGAAGGAGTTTGCCCTTGAGACCCATGAAGAGCACATCAGCTGGCTCCAGCTAGTATGTTTTCTCCAGGACTCTAGAAAAAAAGATCCAAAGTACAGTATGTACTCATCTGCTGAGACATTTAGATTGGCTACTGATATTCTGCAAATGTTTATAAAGAAAACAAAATGTGGATGATAGCCATTTTAATTAAAACATGCAGATTCAGTTCACCCGGAGTCACATGGCCTCTGGGCCATGTTCTCGCCCTTTTGGAGGTCTGCTCTGCCCAGCACCGAGGCTGTGTGGCTCTTGCTCCCTTGCTGCTCTTTGCTTGGTTAATAGTTCTGGTACATGAAGCAGTGGGTGAAGGCATTGCCAGGGCCATGCATCTGCTCAGAATCTACAAGGTGAAGGTTAATATCCCTTGGCCCTGCCACCTCAGTTTGATTTTAATCAAGTCAAAGTCAAGCGAGGAAAAAAGACAGAACTAAAACTTCCAGACTTACCTGCCCAGGGCAGAGTTCCCTCCTGTGTACCATGTAAACTGTCAACAAATGCAGTGGCTTGTTCCTTGGGTGCAGGGATGCTTCCTTTGGGCCACGCATCACAACATCTCTCAAAATCAGGAGTGCAGATTTTTTGTGGTGTTCTGGGGATGTTTCCTAGATGCTGTCAGTTGCTGCACCTCATCAGCCTGGTAGGTTTATGCCTGTAAAGCATGAGAATCTCATACTTATATATAGCATGTCCATAACTGAGCCTCTAAAAGCATGGGAACTCAGGTTTTGAACCATCCTTCTTTGTAGCTGTCCCCCACCTCCAATGTGGGTAACTTTGCCAACCTTGCAGTGAGGGAACTGACAACCCCGATGAGACCTGAGACATAACTTCACATCCTGCTCAGTGAATCTATTTAGTAAAATGCTGTAACCTCAGGGATTAATTTGGCTTGCTGTGGGAGGGTGCTGTCTACATCTTCCCACTCAGCTCTAACTGAGGCTGTGAGCCTGCAAAGCCTGACACATGCTGGCACCTGGGTCAAAATGTCCTAGTGAACTGAGAGACAGAAGAAGATGCCTGTGGGAGCGACTGCGGCAGTGGAGAGACCTTCAGCTCTTGACAGAATCCTTTCATCCAGAAACTGGGCTTGGCCATGGCTTTGGCCATAAAGGGCTCAATTCTCCCATGCCACCTTCTTGCTTTGGTGACCTGACTTTCACAGATATTCACCAACTAAACCCATTTTTCTTCTGCCTCCTTGCCATTTCCATTTCTTCACCTTTGTGGGTACGTTCCACATGCCCAAAGCCCAGCTCAGAGCCAAAACCATCATTGCCTAGCTCTCATGGAGTCCCAAGCCACCTCATGTCCCACCCTCTATGCTGACTGCCAGCCAAAAAGTTTGCTTCCCTTTCCATGCCGCAGTGCTTTTGGATGTCAGGACCAGCGTCAGCTCTCTTCAGAGACTCGAACAACTGCTGTGAATTTAAAAGAAATATTTTTCATCTTAAATGCCACGACAGGTCAACTAAACAGAAAAGAATAGCTGGTAACGGGCTGGAAGTGATGGCAGGGTGGAGTGTTTACAGCTCCATCAACAGCTCGGTGTTAATGAGCTGAGTCCGAAAATTACCTCTCTATTGATGAAGGCTGGGATGGAGCGCACAGATGAGCAAGACAGTGATTGCCTCCGGCTGCAGGAAGAACTTGGAGAGTGTTTATTTTTCACTTTCCATTTAACTATTTTCTTGGAGAGGGCAGTCCAGTTCTGCTCATGCGTGGATTCTAACCAAAAGGGCCAGGCAGCAAAACTCTACTTGCTGCTGTACTGAGTGGATGCATAAGGGCTGCAAACATACTAAACATATATATATATTTCCCCTGTGTTGGGGTGTTACTTCTGTCCCCGGATTTTCTCTTTTCTTTGTTTTCTATATGAGAGGTATCAGTGAGGAAAAGAGGAGAGACGTCTCTGAAGGATGTTCCATCTGAACTTCCAATTTATCAGTGATGCAGGCAGGTTTTTCAAGATAGCCTTCTTTTTGTTAATTCTGATCTTGTGGAATTTCTCTAGGACAGCTTGTTCTGTTTGGGGCAGCCACTGTTTCTGAGGGACTTTTAGCACAGCATCTCTCTGTAGAAGAGTCTTAATTTTGTTGTATGGTGCTGCAAGTAAGGGCTGATGTGTTCACGTTGAATGGCACAGTGCCACACAAACAGTTCAAGCACATCAGCACTCAGCATTGCCCTTTAGGTCCCTGCTTATGATTTCTGAAGATAATTTTCCATGGTTGGGGCATTTTCACAGGTCAAGAGAGGGGACATCTCAAGAATTGCCGCTCTTCAGCTATTAGTGAAATTCATTTATATTTTCTGCCATAAATTTTGTTTAGTAAATGAATGATTTTGTGAGTGTTTGTGTTTGAGGGAGAAGGGCTGCAGCAGACAACAGTGTTTTTCCCTGAAGGAAAAGTGTTTATTATTTTAAATGGCACTTTCTACTTATATGAGAAAATTCAGAGGTTTTTTTTTTTTTTTTTAATACAAACAACAGAAATAGTCCTAAATGCCTGAAACAGATGCTTTTAAACAATTTAGCAATACAGAGAAAGTATACCCTGTTGAAGGCAGGCTGCAGGAATGTTAACATCCTCTCAAGGTAAATCAAGTAATGGACTGTTGGCCTATTTTTCAAACTGCTTCTCCTCAGTAACTTGACATTTGATAGGATTATCTATTACTGTTGGATTTTGGTTGACTCTCTGGTATGCCTGAGAAGATTGTCATCTTGTGATTTAAAGATAATAGAGCCAAGCATGTGAAACTGCACACAGAGAATAAACCTTTGACTCAGAACTGACTATTTTGTTAAAAAAAATAGGGCGACATTGGCTTGAGCTCAGTTTGATATACTCACAGTTAATGAAATTATCCAGCGATAACTTTCCATTCTAAATATTGCTGTGCTATTTATAAATGGCTCCTATGGCATTCTGCACTGAGCGGCCCAAGCGCTGCCAGTGCCGTAACAATACAAAAAATCTGAAGAGGGTGAGCTTGATTAAAGCCTTGTGACAATAGCTAATGTAAGCTTTAACTAAAAATGTCAACTCCATTTGTTTTCAGCTTAAGGAGTTTCTGGATCAGAATGCGCAGGTAGGAGTTGTAACAACCTCAGGATTACACTTGACCTAGTAGAAAGGATGATGGTGTAAAAAGTGACATCAGCTGGGACTTGTGGGGGGTTGTACACATCTGCATGCCTCTATATACATATAGCATCATAGAATCATTAAGGTTGGAAAAGACCTCTAAGATCATCCAGTCCAACCGTTCACCCACCACCACTGTTGCCCTCTAAACCATGTTCCTTAGAACCACATCTCCATGTTCCTTGAGCACCTCCAGGGATGGGGACTCCACCACCCCCTGGGCAGCCTGTGCCAGTGACTGACCACTCTTTCTGAGAAGAAATTCTTCCTTATATGTAAACACCAGCAAAAAAATATTCATTGTTATGGTTTTCCAAAACATGCAACATCTATTTTTACTGTTAAGCTTCACAATTGGCAATATGAGAAAAAAAAAAAATGAAATGAGTGAGAGTGGGCTTTTTATTATGCATGGTTATATTTCTTTGAATTTCAAAATTACCTAGCATGCATTTTAAACTTTGGTACAATTTGCAGGCTGTTTTCATTTCTATTTAAAAAGGCTAAACACTAAGAATGTGCCTCTGCTTTGCATTCTAATTGCATGTAACTGATTTGCACAGCAGAACAAAAACCTAATTTTCAGATTATGAATCATGTGCTAAGAAATAATTATTGTTTTACAAGTGAAAAAATGTTTTCCTCATTTCCCCCTTCTTGCCCAATTGATGAGAGCTTCTTGCCAGTTTGTAGGTTGCCAGCCTTCGCAGAACAGCAGCTATTACTCTTTAGGGACTCGGAAAGGTAGACAGAAACACAAGGCATACAACTGTTTTGACTGCATTCTTTTGCTTGCAACGTAACACTTGCCTTTTATTATTTTATCTTCAACAATCAAGGGGTGACTAAATGGTTGCAGGTGGTGATGAAAATAAAAGCCATCCATCATTATTTATTAGGCATGAAAAAGATACACAATAATGTAATTTAATCCCGGAGCAGACAATTATTTCCACATATTGATAATACAATGTGAAAACTGTCATGAATCCTAATGTGATGTTCGCCTTTATTGGTGAACCACTAGTAGCAATGCAAATAATGAAATTGTATCAAAAAGAAAAAAAGTAATTATTTGCGTATACCAATAGCATTGTAGGAAAACACATCATTACTAACTTTGGAAAATACAATAATCCTGGTTCATGTGTGACTTTGGTTTCGAAGTTTGCAAATGCAGAAGCAAAATGCTCCTCGAAGTAAATATTTTATTGATTTCTATATCATCAAAATAATGCCACTAGTTTTGATAAGGGAACTTTAAATCCAGCTGTAGAGTCAGCTGGATTTTGCAGGGGTTTGCAGATCTCTCTGCTCATCTATTCACGTATTTGTGCACAACACTTTCTCCATTAAAGAAAATTTAAGAAATATCCTTGCTCTGTCTGGCCCTGGTTCAAGGCCCATTTCAGTCATCAGAAAGACTCGCATTGATTTTGGTGGGCGTCAGACAGAAACCCTTTGTTGCAGCTTTCTATAAACAAAGTTGAGCTCCAGTTTGGGCAGAGTGGCTCACACATCTATATTCATCCAGCTGACATTCACCTCTGGGCAGATGGAAGCATGTGCCACTTAAGGTCCACTTATGTCTCATTTTGAGGGGGGTAAAAGGGCGTTTCGGCTGGACAAAAATATACATTTTTATAAATAGGCAACTGTACATGCAAAGGATATCTGCAAATGCACAGCTAATTTACATTTGAATTACCATGTCTGGGCATGCAAATCAGGTAATTACTTGCTCACATATAACCGGCCATTTGCATGCACAAATACCTATTATATGCATTCAGTCACAGTAATGTGTCTGCAGCATTTAGCTGTATCTCAAGAGGAACTACAGCAAGGAAGAGGTTTACATTATCTCTTATGGACTCGTTGTCTTCTAGAGTAATGGAAGTGATATTTGAAATCATTAGGAGATCTATAAACTTGCTGTGTGTGTTATCCCTTAAACTGAAGTCCCTTAGACTCAGATCTTTAAGAGGTTATTCCTGGAGCACTTGTGTCAGCAAAACACTGAAAATAGTAGGTTGCAAACATGGAGTCTCCTTCCCATGGTGAAGATGTGAACCATGATATGGTAAAATGCATCATGAGAACAGATCTGAACCTAAGATGGCACTCCCAGAGGCCATCTTTGGTGAAGCTGCTGAGCACGGTGGACATGTCACAAGGATTGGGGTTAGACAGAGCTACTGCAATCATTGGGGCATTGCTGCTCAGCCTCTCCTGGCCTTCACAGCAGCTGCTTTATGTCACCACCACACTTCCCAGTCATCTCCACTCCTACCTCCCTACTTTCAGGGAGGAGCGGAGAAGTCAAGTGTGGTTTTCCAAAATACATTATCCATCTCTCTACGAACATGTGAAGGACACAAGGCCTTCTGAGCATCACCTGGGATACAGCAGTTGGGAGGAGAACCCACATCTGAGCAGAAGGACCCAGGCAGGGTGCTGCCAGGAGCAGTAGACTGGTTGCACTTTCACTTTTGCCTTGTGCTCAGGCTGCTGGTAGAAGGACAAGTGAGCCTGAAAAGAATCATGATTCAAATTGTTTTTCTCCATTAATCAGTGCATTTTTTTTTTCAGCTGCCTGGCTTCATTGCATTTGTTTGTCTTTCCCTCTCCAACTGAGCAGGAGAATCTGATTTTTTTCCTGAATTTGGCTTAAGAGACAAATTAAACTTTTCTTTGTTTATAATCAAAGCAGTAGTGATTATTTGAACATTTTGAAGGAATCACATAGCATTTTAAAAGTCTGTGAAAAGACAAGAAAGGTGGTGGGAAGTCATAAGACACTATTTTCCTTAAAACTGAACGTGGATGGTTTTTACAAAGTGACTCCACGCCGTCTGTAGAGTTTCACCAAATGGCCTGGGAACGGATGGCAAATTTGTGAAAACATGCTGGAAATGTTTTGTTGATATTCCTGCTGACATTAGGGGCAGATCCTGCATGTCACCACAAATATTTGGCAGTGGAGAAAACCAGAGATTTTGTTCAGCTCTGTTTGGAATCAGATAGCAAATTGATCTTGGAGGCTCTCCCTGGAACTCTTCGTATTTTTGGAAAACAAAAGATTTTCAGAGGAAGCCCTGTTTTTATTATGCATGAGATTGTTATGGGAGGAGAAAGGGGAGTTGTGACTTACACAAAAGAAGAGGGGAATAGGAGCTTTTGCTGGAATTGAACAGATTATTTCTGGCCTTGGCTTTGTTTACTTTTCCCCAGGAACACAGATTTTTATGTGAGAAAAGATTATTTCTGAATTATTTATTATTTATTTATTATTCCATCTTCAGGGCCTCATACAACAGGAGATCAGTTACCTGCAGGGTCAGTAAATGATCCCGGTGGGAGCTGAGGGAAGGGAGGATGCCCGGAATGCACTGCGGGGCTGGAAGCTCCCTGCAGTGGGATGGGACTCCTGGTTGGCCATCCTTGTCTCCCTGTTGCTGCTCTTGCTCCAAGTGGGTGATTAGGCTCAGAGAGTCCCGACTGCTCCTTTAGATCCACCATCTCCATGAAGAAATCCCAGACTCAAGAGTTTTTCCCTTAACTCCAGCCAATGTTTCACCTTGCCTTCCAGTAAGTGACAGTGTGTCCTCTGCAGCAGCAAGCTTAGTGCTGTTGCTCACCACAGTATCAACTCCCAATCTCTGAGGCTTCTTCTGTTGTTTGTTGGGAAGAAGCCAGGAGAACACTGAGAGGAAATAACTCAGCGTCATTTTCCCTCCCTGGCCTACAGAGAAACTGGGGAAAGCTGGGAGCCCAAGTTCAGTTACGTGACCTGCCCTTCCCCGCAGACACTGAATGGCTCCATGTAAGACAGCTCAACTATAAAGTAGTAAAATTTCCCAGAGGTGACAAGGGAGGACCTTTAGAGGGACCATGCTGTGTACACTTGTATGGGTTGGTGGATTCCAGATGAAGCAAAGACAAACTCTCCCTGGGAAGCTTCTGACTTCACAGATTGCTTAAACACTCACCATGTTTGGCACAGGGATGGATGTGATAAACTGGATTCATACGGCGACCCAAGGAAAAAACAACAGGGGAATGTGGCAGGCAGTCAGCTTTGTGGTCTGAACCCCACAGGAAGGACATGTTTTCAGATCAGACCCCGGCTGTAACAGCGAGGCTAAAGTAGAAAGAGAAGCATGAGAGGCTTCTTCTTGCACTGTCTTTGAGTTATTTGAAAACTGCCACTTCTGATCTCAGACAGAAGTCTGGCCATAAGGAGAGCTTGAACTGTTAGTCTCACTACAATTCAAATCAGCTCCATGTCCCTGCATATGTAACACCTAGATTCTGTTGTCTGGCGGTGATTGGTCCTGTTTTGGTAGTTATCAGTAATGTTACCATCATTAATGACTCGGACAGTGGAAAAAGTGGCATGCTGGATTTGTGGGTAAGACCAAGCTGAGTGCAGTTACGTTCAATAAGTGAACAGGAAGAGAAATAAAACAGAGTGTCTCTCAGTAAGGTACCTCCAAAGCAGTACAGGGCACAGGAATGATGGGAGGTAGAGAGATGTCAAATATGCACAAGGCTGTTGCAGAGAGGCAGATAATAGACTTCTCCCTGTCTGTGGGGGACAAGAGAAGTCATTGCAGGCTTCAGTTTCCATAAGAGAGTCTAAGTAAATCTTTTCATTTATAATAACTTTTTACAGTGGAAATGTCAACAGGTTGCTTATGGACACAGGAATAATCTAGTAGTATAAATAAACGTGTTGTTTACTACCAGAAAAAATGTTGGAAAGTATCTTTTAAAAAGATTTTTCTGCAACTCACAGGAAATCTCCCTCAAGTAAACATCCTTTCCAATCTTCATGTATCTGTTGAGTCTTCTACCTCTCCTCTCAGGCAGGGATGAATGTAACAAAATAGTGGGTGGGAGGAAATGCAGATAAATATTTTGTAAGTAGAGTACTATATATATTGGGCACAGATAGAAATAGCATTGTGCTCATTCTGTTTTTATTCTCACCAGCACAAATCAGGAATATATCTAGTCACCAGGCTCTTGCTAGATGTAAAAATGGAGAAAGTGAGTGGTGAAGGAATGTGTCACAAACAGCTGAATGTGAGACTTTTGGTAAGTTAGCATCTTTGTTTTATTATCTGGTCATGCTTCTGTGCAAGACTGTGTCCGGACATTATACAAATTTTTTTCAAAAGCCAACACTGTTATGGGATATACTGGAGACAGTGTGGGTGGAGCACAGCATTATTAAAAAATAAGGAAACGTCTCTTTTTTTGTTTTTCTGTATAAGAACAAATCATTTATTCCCCTCTGGATTTCATGAGTGTGTTATTTACCACTGTTTACTGTAACTAGCTTCCTATTATTACAAAAGTTGGCAAAGTCATTGTGGGTCTGTAGCTTGCCCAGTTACATTCCAATTCCTTTCTGCCAAAAATTAAAAAATGGGTTTTCCATGCACCTATCACATGTAGGAATATGTCTGACCACATTTCTTAGTCCTACCAATGCCAATGACTTTGTCAGAAAGCGGTCAGGAGGGTGCCTAACCCTCCCTGTCCAGTGAGCACATTCTTACCAGCATCCTATGAGCACACAGAGGGGCGGCTCATCACAGAGCTGCAGCGCTGTTGCACAACACTCAGCCTGGCTTTAACCTGGTTAGTTTGGCTACTAAACACAACAGCACTTGGCCTGGACTAATTCATTCCAAGGAGGAGATAACCAGGTCTTTCTGTGTAACTCTTGATCGTCCCTTCATGAATACCCTTCACAAGGTGTCAGTGCCAGGCTGATGTGCCCAGTCTTCCCCTGCTACGAAGGTGTGCTGAGCAGTGTGAAAAACATCTCACAGATCAGTATCACGTGCTTGTACTTCCCCAGGTACGCAAGGACAGGGATTATGCCTGATCATGGCACGGCCAAGCACAGCCATGGAGGAAAGCGTGAAAGATGGACCACATTCGGGGAAACAGTCCCAGACAAACAGCATTAGCCTTGGAGCAGCCCACACTGGAAATAGGATGGATTTGGGGCCAAGGGCTTCTTTGGATGCCACTGGAGCTACACAAGCACCCTGCAAAAAGGGACCCAACGGAGGGGCCTGGTCAATCCCTGTGTAGAATGAATAAATGCGGAGCTCAGCAGAGTTTAGCTTCATGTGTTTGCATGGGAGAACCTGCTCCGGGTTTCTGTTTTCCATTTCCACGGGGCCTTTGCAAATAGGGGGGCTGAGTGAGACACAGGAAGAGCTGGTATGCTTGTGAGAGTACTGGCCCAGTAAACAATCAATGGGGGTATATTTGAATCTCTGCTTGGTGTTATTTTCTCTTTGCTCGGGCAAACAGTATTCTGACTGCTGCCTAGTTCTAATCAGACTGCAGGGTTCTAATAAAACAAATCCAAACTAATAAAGCACATTTCGTCAGCATTAATCCTCTTAAAGTTATCAGGTTTTCACATCCCTAGGTAGGGGTGGTACTGTCTGACATAAAGTTGAGAGATAAAAGTAGGATAAAAGAACCATTACCATACAACTGCACTAAGACAAAAATATAATTGCAAAGGCTGAACTTGATTATTATTTAAAACATGTGTTGGGTGGAGGCACCAGCCAGCAGGAAGCATCTGATGCTGATGAACCCACACAACCTCAGCATGAGTGACTTTTGAGTATGACTGTAAAAGATTCATTAATTTCAGTTTTTAAGATGTTCTATTTGTTTTGAAAACATTTGGGGTTGCAAAACACATGAATCCTGTAACTATTTCCATAAAGCCTGGAAGAGCAGAACGTTAGAGGTGGTGGGGGCAGGGAACATGGGTATATATTTTTTTCTAGGAAGAATTTCCATTAAAATTAAATCTAGTTTAATTATAGCTCCTCAGCAGTGAGTATGTGATTTCTGATTATGTCCCTGGTGGATGCTCAGGTTGGTACTGCTGTGGTTGGCTGGATTGAGGTCTGCTCCATTTCATTACTTTTTCCTTGAAGAGAAACCTCACTGGTATTCTTGGAAACCATGCGTCGGTTTGTGCAGTATGTCATTATGCATTATCATATCATACAGTTTAAAAAACATTGCATTGTTGCTTCTGGTTGGATTCTCTTTATGTGTAATACAGATGGCATTATTCTAGGTAATTCTCTTTTTCAATTCCAGCCCTTAAGCCACTCAAACAAAGAGAAAATTGTGGATGGATATGAACTAATTCCTTGGTATATATCCAAAACCCACAAATAATTAGGGATGGGAGAAACTCAAAAGCTCTGTAGATTTGGTTTGGACACACTCTCAAGTTTGACTCTTGTGCAAAATTGTAGGGGAACCTCCATAACTGGGGCTGTGCTCCATTACACTGGTGTAAACAAATCCAGTGGTGACTCCAGGGGGAGAGTTCAAAAAATGACCCCTATGGCTGAAGATCTCAGGAGAAAAGATTTTGTGTGAGATTTCTATTACTTCCTGTTTCTCGTCAGGTTCAGGTCAAGAACCGCTTTTCTCACAGTGCTGGGGCACTGGTATTCCCATCCGCAATGGACTGGGAAGCGCTGGGGAGCATGGAAATAAAGCTGAGACAGGCTTTCATAGCACAGGAGAGCTCTGCTTTGGGCTAGGTCAGAGAAGCGGGCAAAGGTCAATTTTTATTTTGTCTGAACTGGTTCCTGCATTCAGAGTGGCAGCATGGAAATATCAGCCTGAGATACGAGAATACGATAACGGCTCTGAGCCGCCTCACCTGCGTGGGGTGACTCCAAGATCAGAAACCTGCATCTGCACATGACACTTCTTTCCTACTTGTAGAGCATCCCAGAGAGCAAGGACAGCTATCTGCCGTCCCACAGCTGTACAGTTACTCCAATCTGAGTGCACCAGCAATTTAACTAATGACCTGGTCTCCCCTTGCTTTTGAGGCACGCTCCAACCAGTGGATGTCAAAGGCTACAGTTACTGCTCAGAGATACCCAGTGCTTCACAGCAAAGGCGAGGGACATCAGCTACAGAGAAGTGCAAAAGAGCTTTAGCAGAAGGCCCAGTACTTTCTGTAAGTCTGCTTCAGAGAGTGGCATTCTCTATCTTCTGGACGCTTTTCAGAAGCGTTGTCACTAGGTCTGCAGCCCTGTTCAATAAGGGCTGAAGTTTATGTATTAGCAGGAATATTTTACTGCTTGCAAGGTGAGAATGCAGAACGAGTGTTGTTTTTTTAATATGCATTCAGCTGCTCTGCTCAGACTCACAGTCAGGATAACTTGGCAAGGAATGGTTTTCTGTTCAGCATTGCAGAAGCCTGGAAGAAATACTGTTTGAAAGGGGTGCTTTCATCTAAGGAAATAACCTAGACCGCAGACGATCTGTCTGTATGAATCTCTCTGTCTAAGTAAGATACAGCATCAGCCCCTGACATTGATGTGGTAGCGGCCCTAGAAAAAAAGAAAGAAACAACAACAAAAAAAATAAAAACAGCATTGTAAAACAAAGACAGCCGGATTGACAGCAACCTACACAGACAGCTGTGTCCAGCAGTGACACTGATTGAGGCAGACTTCTCTAAACTGGTGACAGACTCTGAATGCCACATCCCACAATCAGTCCTAAGTGACACAACTTCATGTGGCTGCTGTGATTCGGGTGCTCTCTCTTGCATTGAGAATGTATACAAATGTCCTGCATGATTGGACTCCAAATATCTTTCCCTCGTAAGTCCTCAGACAGAGATTTGGTGAAAGGATATCTATCTGCAAATGGGAAATACCTTCACAAAACTTTCCAGGGAAAGTCTGCACTTAAGCAAGGAGCAGTCATCCAGCTCCAAACGCTGGGGAAAATGCACCCACTATCCAAGCAGCATTCCTATGCTGAGATTGTCTTTGGAAGGTTCCATAGCTCCCTGACTGCTGTGTTCACTTTCATTTTATGCATGTTCATAGCACATCATTTCTAATTCTTTTTTAACCATTTTCAACAAAAGGGAAGAAACCAGACCTTTAATGCCATTGGGGTTTCTGCCACACAAGTGACAATGAGAATGATCCAAAAGCTTTCTGCTGGCTGGAATATCAGACCCTCATGTTTCAGAGAATCTTGGGGACCTCTGTCTCCAAGTCCAAGACTTTGAGCTCATTTCTAACTCCTCAATCCAAGATAATCACAAGGCGTGGTGCAGTTGCTCTTGGAGTCCTCGGCCACAAATATTTCACTGAAGCTTGTATCCTGCACAAGTCTTTGGGATAAATGCCCTCAGAGCAGTGTCTCTGCTCCACACACCTTTGTGACCCAAGCACAGTGGCCTCCACCATCTCCCAGTGCTGCTTAATGCTGTGAAGTTGCCCTGGGCACTGGTCACATATAATTCTTTCCTTTTTTTTCTTAAATACCTCATTCAAGCAACCTGGAATGGAGTGATAAAAAATATAGCTATGGGAACTGTCCTCACTGAAAACATCCCTTGGTCCCTCAGGCAGGCTATAAATGATCTGCTATTTAAGGAAGCAGTATTGATGGGTTCTTCCTGCCTGAAAGAGGCGTTAGAAGTACAGCCGCATTAGAACCAGGCGTATCAGCCACAGTGCCATTGGGAGCAATGCACATCCAGTTCACTGAAAATGAATTTGAGGTGCCAGAAATGTCTTCTATTTCTCTTTCTTTCTCTTTCTTCTCTTTCTTTCTTCTTCTTTCTTCTATTTCTCAGTTTCCACTTAATTTTTTCAACATTCATTTTGGGAATCTGCCTCTTCTCCCAGGTAGCTAGTGATAGGACAAGAAGTAATGGCCTCAAGTTGTGCCAAGGGAGGTTCAGGTTGGATATAAAGAAAAATTTCTTCTCAGAAAATGTGGTGAGGTATTGAAATGGGCTGCCCAGGGAGGTAATGGAGGTAACTGGAGTTGCTCAAGAAAAGGATGAACATTGGATAGAATAGCATGGTCTAGAGCAGTCACAGGCATGGGCTGATGGGTGGACTAGATGATCTTAGAGGTCTTTCCAACCTTTATGATTCTACGATTCAACAATTAATCCACTAATTTACCCCTTTCTCCTTCTTTTTCTTCTCCCAGAAACCCCATTCCAACCACTTAGATACGCTACAGGACAGAGCTGCTTCAACTTATACTGGCACAGCTCAGCTCTCCCTATAGAGTCCAGACGTGATGATACATAACAGGCAAAATGATGAGCATCCTTAAATGTGAGTGATATTGTCAGCACTTCAAGGAAATTGTATATACAGATCTACTTAGTTAATAATGAGACGTGCACACCTTCTGTGCACCTCACTGAGCACACATTTAAACATATGGCTGCTGAGATAGAATATATCCTGCCAGCCTTTTTTCTTAATTAAAGTTATGCGAGTTATGAAATACTTTCCTTTATATTAAGCTCTTATGCCTGTGGAGAAATTTCTATTTGTTTTTATCTCATTTGAGCTTCAAGGTTAATCTTAGTTTAAGAATCTCGCTCGCTGTGCTAGCAACGCTTCATTCTGATCTGTGCATGTGGGTGTGCGCATCCTTTTGTTTCATGCTGGGGCTGGATGCCGCTGGCTGAGTACCCTCCGTGTACTGGTTTGTCCTACAGACATCAGCAATAGGTGTAGGTGGCTGGGAAAATGGTACGGGAAGACTATTTAACAGGTAGTGTATAGGATCATAAATAAAAAACCAAGAGGTCAGATGAAGAGTTTGCGTCTTGCTTTGCAAGACAACACAAATGCGAGGTGTTTCACCCTCTGACCTACTGGAGGTGGGAATTCAGGAATCGTTGATATATATTTACTTGTTTTATTCTACAACAGCAGCAAGTTATAACTTAGTCCAGCAGGGAAAGAGGCATTAATAAAGGAGAAAGAAAAAGAGCAAGGCACTTCGATCAAATTAACACGCCAGAAATAAAACAATAAAACCACCTGCTTTGTCCACAAATAAACTTTTTATATGGCGATCTTCATGTCATATCTTATGCATGTACTGGACAAATGTAGCAGCAGTACTAAAAAAAATCCATCACAGTTATAGGTACTAAAATGAATGTCTGAATTATTTACATAAGTCCATCTTTCCTTGGACCTTGGGATCTGCAGTAATTCAGGGTAATGGCTCAGCTCTTTCCTCTAGTTCATCAGTATTATATTTTTGCAAATCAGAAAAAACTGTTCTCTTTCCTTTTTTCTTCAGGATATGTAACAATATCTTAAGGAAGGATAAAACCCATCATTTTTAGTGTTTTTTTTTTTTTTTTGCTGCCACCACTGGCCATTACTTTTTTCTTCAATTTTCAAAAGTACTGTGGTATTTCTTACTCTCCATATCTGTTTTCAAACTATTTCCTTTCTGTTCATATTCCTCTTGACTTCTATCTCAACCTCTCATTTGGCTTTTACTTTTTCTGCTCTATTCCACATGCTGTCTCTCATGATAATCCCTCGCCTATACATATTTGCTTCAGCTCTCTCCTCATTTATTCCATTAGGTCTTAAATGGTTGGCCACCAAGTGCTTGTTACATACTTCAGTTCCATGCTAAAATCATCTTTGTGTGATGTTCTGGGTAGGAAAATTCTCGATGTTATACACTGTCAAATGGGCTCTGTCTTACCAAAGCCATCACTCCCATAGTGGGCTCAATGGCGAATACAGTGAAATTCTTGTAAAATTCCTCTGGACTTCCATGTGCTACACAACATGAAGATACCTCTCTATTGCAACACACAGAGGGATAAGGGACTTGTAGAGAAAGCTACTGCATGGCAAGAGCACAGCATTTAAGCATTGACAGGTTTTTTTTCCTAAAAGGAGACAGCATCTGGGGGACAAAGCGTTACCTCTTTGTTATGGAGGAAAGGGCTTTTTCTGCCTTTTTAGCGAGGGTGTGATTCAGTGTGCCCATGCTGTAACTCCATGTAACCAACAAAAATGTTGCTGAGAACTAAAAGATGAAATATAGATCTACCGTTCAGTTCTTCCCCCACTTGATCTTTTGTGTTTGATCATAAATGCACATTGTGAAAAGATGTCTTATACCTCCAAGCTAAACACTGTTTGCTACTCATTAGTGATTTATAAATGATATTTTCTCCCTGGTGACATATCTTTTGATATGATTCTCTAATAATAACATCCACCAATATTAAAATAAGAACATTCCCATGTATTGTGATCACCTTCAACCACATTTCCTCACTAAAATTAAATTTTAGCACACCAACTGATATTGTATGCATATATTTGTCTACCATCATTATAAATCTCCTAAGGGTCTCTATAAAATGATAGTTTTGCCTCTTTGCAGTAATTCTACCTAATGCTCCAAAGCAAGAAACTAATTACATGCTGACTTTTCACTAACTTTGATCTTTCAAAACCCATACTCTGAAGTTTCTATAGGTAATCATATAATTACAGTACACTAAGTGGGATGAAATTAGCCATCAACTTTTTTTCTCTAAATAGCATCGACTCCTTTTACAAATAGGCATTTAATTTAAAAATATATTAATTATTCAGTAGCTTTCTATTTAGGATATCCCAATATATGTTTGCTTACCGAAGATTTCCAAATAAAATCTAATTATTTACACTGATATTTGTAGCAAATGTCTTATTCTAACACAAAGAGTTTCAGTGGAAGGGGATATGCTAAGAATTCCTGAAAAATGTCTTTAAGGAAGGCCGAGGATAAACGATAGTGGTGTTAGGAAATTACTGAGATTTCTCAAGGGAATCTTTGAGCCTGTCAAAAAAATGACCTCATTTGTATTTTCCCAATGAATTGGTATGATATTTCCTGTAAAAAAAAATTGAAAACAATTGTTGCTTTCAGTTGAATTCTATTGCTGTAGAAAAAAATATCTTGGATTTCCTCTTTGAAAAACGTAAGTTTAGCTTACTTTTATTTTCGAGCACAATTGTAAGAAAGTCTGATTTTTAGAGAAAACAAACTATCCCAGCCTTCCTAGACGACAAAGAACTAAGTGTGTGTTCGACGTTTTTTCCCTTTATACTTTCAACCTGCTATTTTAGCTCAGCGGTAAAACCATAAAATCCTTCCATCCAAAATGCCCGGCTGCCTCCCTGCACTTCTCGCACACAAATGAAGACAAATACAAATTCAAACATGCACAGTGACAATGTGCCTCTGCCTCCCATCGGGGTCTGCGCTTCCATTTCCTCCCACGTCGGTGCCCCATTGGCTGCAGCCAGACAGCTCTAGCTTCCAGCCCCGAGGAGGCAAAGCAAAGCTGAATGACCTGGTTTTCATGCCTCCATCTATTTTATACCCAAGTGCAAGGAAGGTCTATGCAGCACAAGGAGGGCTGGCAAAACGTAACCCTGGGAGAAAACCTTTCTCCTGGATGAGTGCTTGAAATTAAAGGGGTGGTCCAAAGTGGTGCGGCATTTGCACACTGGGAGGAGAAGGATGCTGCACAATAAATGGTAAAACATGATAGCACTGGGCATTGGTTTGAGTGGCAGCCGTAGGGCCGGCGTGTGGGGCAGAGAGGGTGGCTGGTCACTGCTGGCCTGCACCGGCGGACGCTGCAACACTCGCTGCGAGGTGAGCAAACGAGAGGTGCAACCCTGTCCATGCTGCGGTGGCAGGGACCACTGAGCCGCACGCTGCCCGCCCCACGTGGCCGTGCAGATGACTCAGCAGCGCAGAAAGGAAACGCGCCGCTTGTGAAACAGGCCTCTCTACCTTTACTACATCCCATATGTGCACCTTGTTTGTCTAATAACATTCAAAACCGCAGAAAAATCTGAACACCACATTCACTTTAAAGCTGAATAAACAAAATTTGTTTTGACTTATCATCAATCATGCCATGTGATCAGAGGGCATATTGTGTGCAAACGGCAGTTGTTTTATCTGGAGCTTCAACCTTTAAAAAATTCAAAACAGTAAAGTTGTTTATTTGACACCAGTCCTGACCCCCAGACTTTAGCGCTGCATTCTGACGAAGTGAAAGAAAGAAAACACATTTTGCTTCTTCACTGCTGTGGCATAAAGGAAACCCGACTTCTCAGGAGAGTTTTGACACATTCCTTGCATTTGAAATGTATCAATAGGAACTTTATCTCATTCCTTTTTATTTTTCTAGAAACCAGAGGAAGAAAGGTGTTTACATGGTGTTGCACGTGGTAGCAACTCTCATTACGGGGATCTGCAGACACACAGTATGTGCATTCAGCTTTGGGAATTGCATTACTTAAGAGCCCTGTGGTTAGAAAGATGAATTCGGGCAGACAATAAGGAATAACAGTTTGAAGGCCATGCTCATAAGCCATTTGCACAGATCCAGTAAACAAGTGATAGGCTTACAAATATTCCTTTTGTGAACCAACTTGAAAACTCACTCTCAACTATTTTTGAAAAAAACACCACAATCTTCTCTCTCCCTTTCTTTCTTCTATCAATAAATAGACAAGAAGAGATTGTAGCGTGGCAGTTTCCCACTTTGTGTTTACGTGTGTATCTGTGTCTATATAGAAGAGAGAGTGCGTTCTTGTCTTCAGAGAGGAGGGATGACAGAGCACCTACAGAGGCTGCAGATCATTGAATAATACGTGGCCATTAGATATGATAATTAAAGTTTCCTTCTTTTTTTGAACCTCTAAAATTAACATCATAATTTTCATCTAAGAATAAAGAGCAATTATACATCGGGAACAACTAAAGCTTTCACTCCGTTCTGTACGTGCATTTTTGTGCTATTTTAACTTCGCCATGCTGAGGACAAACTTTCAAATTCATCATACAGCCCTGAAAAAAACTAAATGCATTCTGCTGCTCACCTTCTGTGGCAAAAAGGAAAACTGGCTTGTGGAGAGACTTTTGCCTTTTCCCTCCGTGTGACAGGACTGTGGCTGTGGAGAAGGACAAGGACTGATTTCATCTCCAGACTTCCTATTTTATCTTGGAGAAGTCTATTCAATTCTGTTTCCTCACATTTTAAGGATGATAAAAAATAATAATTAACTTCCAAATAAAGATGATGTGATTCTATCTAGAGTAATGTTTTTAAAGTGGCTTGAAGTCCCTAGTAACAGGAATATAAGAGCTACCATAAACGTTCTCAAGGAAAGGCTTGCTGGCAGAAGTAGTGCCTTTTATTAGATCAACAGGTATATTTGGACAAAAAAATGGACCCACTTTTGGGCACATGCAGGTTTTCTGTTTCCGTTTTAGCTCTGAAGAAGAACCTATATAACCACATCTGTTAGTCTAATGAGGGATATTACCTAGGAGCCTTACTGCCTCCCAAGTCTGGACCGTGTAAACTTCAAGAAACCTGTTTCTGCCACATAAATAATTTGTGCTAGGGTCTGGGCAATCTCATAGACTGTCTCTGAGAGCAACGAGTGCTGAGCGCTTGAAAGGCAGGTGAAAGAGTTCTTATGTTGCATTCGGTGTGGAACAACTGGCTCTTAGATGCTTTCTATTTCATATTCCCAGTGAATGTTCTAACCAGTTCCTTTCTACTTGATTTTCCCCTTCACTTTTCGAAGTTGATGCCTGCTTGCTTTTCAAATTCTTATGCATGTTTCCATCTCAGATTTCATTTACCACGGTTTACATGTAGGCCCTGGGGATTAAGCCTTAATGTCAACCAGTTGGCACAAATAACCTCTTGAACCCATCAGTCTAATCCCACTGAGTTGTTTTTATCTTCCTGCTCGCTCTCTCTTCAATGCATCACCCTGTTACTATATTGAGTGACTGCCTCAGAAACACATCCCATCTGCAGCAAGTGTATTGATGGAACTTCATCCAACTGGGCAAGGAATGAAGCCACTTATAAAACAGAATAAGGGAAAAAAAGGAGGAAAAAGAAAGCAGACCCTATTCCCTCAAGACCGAAAGTCCTAATGTTCTACTTTCCTTGGGAGGAGGGGGAGAAGGGAGGCTGCAAAAGATGACATATTTCTGCCCTAAGTTGCAGGTAGCTCTATTCATGATAACGGCATATTGCTGGTGTAAGTTGGGTCAGGATCAGGTCAGCCTCACAGAGTGCCTCCATTCCTCCTCCCCACAGATCGGTGTGCAGCTAATTGTATTTAGATGACTAATCTAATAAAGATGTGACCTTTAATGCCAATTGGTGGTTTTAATTCTGATTCATAATCAGTCACCTCAGTGTGATCCCTTCTCATGTACGAGCAGTGGTGAGGCCACTGTGCGTATTTACACACAAAAAAACAAATATGGGCACAGGGAGGCATCCCATGGGGTGGATGCATATATTGCAGATCTTAAAAAGAGATTTGTACATTACTGGATTCTGAAGTGAATAAAAGTGAATAAATTCCTAGGAATCAAAGATAAGTCAAAGGGAAAAAAGGCATTCACAAGTAGAAAGAAACCCCCATAGCTCATGAATAGCCTAATTATGAGAGAGCCCCACAGGCAAATGCAGAGTTACCAACACAATTGCCTTTGGAGCTCACAGAGGGGTCAGACGCTACCCTCAGAATATTATCTTCAGTAAAACAGCACCTGGGTCCTGTACTTTACAGTGCCATTCAAAAATCACACCAAGGGACAGTCCGAGGAGGTAAAACCTGACAGAAACTCAACACGGACATTATCCTAATGCTTGTACATTTGAGAATAAGTTGCCTTTTCTCAGTATAAAGCTTTTTCTCTTAACACAAACATGCTCAAAATTGATGCAGCTTCTCTTCCTGAAACTTTCTACTACATTTATAGGTAAAAGGCAATTTGAGGCCTCCAGCCCATGATAACGGTGAGAGGTGCAATGCAGATAGCATCATATGGCAGAAAAATTTTGGGATGCTGGAGGCACCACCTTCCTGCCAAGACACAGAATCCTGGTTTCCTCAATTTTGTGAAAGCAAAACAGCTTTTCCCCACCACCTGCTGCACAGTAGAAGGCACTCATTCGTCCTGGAGTTAAGAGTATGCTTGGAATAGTGACAGCAATAGCATGTCTTGGCCAAGCATGTTTCCACAAAGCTTGTGATGTACTCCTAAACCGTCTGGAGCCAACAATATGCAAGAAATGGCCACAGAAGTGAAAGGTATTGAAGAAAGGTGCTCAGACCTTCCCAGAAGGAAAAGGGCAAGCTTTGCCTCAACTTTCCTTGTGAATTCAAACCAATCTGATAATGGCTGCTCTCCTCCTTCCTCATTTGCTCCAACCAGTGGGAATTTTGCTCTCAATCCCACCCATACCTCTTCTTCAACCTCCCTTTCCACAGGTTCTTACAGTTTGCTTTCCTAAATTTGGTCCTTTACTTCAACGGCTGTACCAACCAACCTGGGAGCACTGCCCTGCTGATAACACCATGCAGAATAAATCTGTGAAGATTTTTGCTTTCACTGCTCTTCTCTTTATAGAAATGTCCTTCATAACCAGAGTGTTAAAGTCATTGTGCTCATCTCCAGATCGCTTAACAGGACTCATCTCTTGTACAATGCTAAGAGGTACCAGCCTGCTAATTAATGGTGCAATATGGTCTCTTTGAATCCTTCTTACAATAATATCACATGTATATTAATGTTCTTAAGGGATATACATCCACTTGCATTTCTGCGTATTTCTGCCTTTCTTTAGACACTGCTTTCCACCTGAGATAATGAACATCTAACTGATGCCCTGCATTACGTTTGCAAAAGCAAGGAGAGTGGAACAAATACTCCCTGTACCTGCATTCCCTGCATGTTTCTGTGTACAGAAACTCTCTGACACAAGAGTGGATAGAAATCAAAAGTGTTTTTTGATCTGCCTTAATAGTGTACAATGCACCAATCACAGTGCTTTGACCTTGCTGAAAGTGGCAGTTACTTCGTCCTGCTAAAGACACCTAACATTACCAGAAGCTCAATGGTCGGTTCATTCTGTTGTACTCCTGGAGCAATGAGTACTACACTGTTATTGGTTTGCTATCACCGAAAACACGCAGAGCTGTGCGTGCTTGTCCGGCATCCAGTGCAGTGCTGGTTGGGTCTTTCGTATACTGCAGTAGGTATGTAGTTCTGGATTAGCTCATTAGGAGGAGTTCAGGATGGAAGGAGGTAAAAAGGCAGAAGAAAAAGCTTATCAGCTGCAAATGAAGCTTGCAGAGCTTCTGAGCAAAATAATGTAATGTGCTTTTTCTGCAGTAGCAGGCTGGAGATCTCTGCTTCATGGTCCTAGAATTCCTAAACATAAGTATAAGGTTATCTCTCTATTTTTACTTAAAAAGAAGACACGTTTTCCCCATTAAATGAGGGAAATATGAAAGCCTGCTTTTGTATTTGCTGCAGTGAGATCCAGAAGAACTGTATAGTTTCAAAAGAGTCAGTTTAACCAGATTCAGAATTCACTTCTCTCAGAGAGAATCTAGACTGAGTCAGCATATGTGGTTTTAACTAAAATAATATTTTGTTAGACTCTAATACGATGTTAATACCCATATGAGACAGGGTAATACCATTCAGCGTTCATCTTAATTAACTAACATTAACTATCATTAGACTTTTATATGGTACAATGCACATTACTCCATAACTTCAGCACAGATCACATACAGTTAGATTATAATGCATAATATCAATCATGGTTTTCTCCAGGCTTTCCTAGCACCTAGCTTTGATTTTAAAAGTTAAGGTCAATGTTAAGTGTTACACTTCAGCTGAAAAAGTTAAAATCAATGTTAATTAACAATGTTAATTAAATGTTAATCAGTTAAATGAAAGCATTTTTCATCCATTTCCCCTATAAATTGTGGTCAGGTAATCTTGCATACATTGTTTCATATGTCATATGAGTATGTCATCACCCTTGGGATGACTAGGAGGAAAGTCCAACACAACCACTCTTGCAAAGATAAAACAAATTGCTAATCTCAGTACAAAGGCAACTAAATTGCACAAGAAACCTAGATTCATGAATAGGAATTTAAAGGCACAGTGAGACAATACTAGTCCAGATGGTCACTAAATCTGAGTGTTAAAAGAGTTTTGGGCAGCTCTGAGCCTTTGGCTCCTCACTCAGATGTATGGCAATGGAGTCCCTGAGCCTGGGTGTATCAGAAGCAAGAACTGCGAGACTTACATCCGTGATCACTGAGAACATGCCTGGACATATCAGCAGCCACACACCCATCACACATTGATAGCAGGAGACTTGCATGGCTCAAGCAAACTCACACAGCAATGCAAGGACATGGGGAAAAGCTCTTCAGTTTGCCCTAAAATCACCTATAAATCACCCGCTTGTTAAAAAGATGAGCCCTTCTCTCTCAAACTAGTCATAAATCTGTCACATTCCTAGAGCATTTGATGTCTACACATTAAACAATAATGTAGATAATGAATAATAGCAATTCAGTTTGTCTTGGTCTAACATTCATGTTTCCAGGGGGGTGGGCATCCATTTTCTTGTGTTTTAGTTCTAAGCGCAGTGGATAACTCCTGGGAAAACAAGAATTTAGGGTTGAGTTTAGTAGGAAGAACAACAGTTTTTATTGCTACAGGCCTTCTCTTTGAGGCTGTGGAATTCACAACTGCATGAGTAGCTTATGGGCCAGTGTGGATGGACATGGGCAGCCCTGAATTATCCCAGTTTGGATACAAATCTATCCCTATAACTGCATGCTTTAAGTGAGCTATTATAAAATACTGAATGAGTCTGAGTCTCAGAGTACATGAAATCTACAGTGCCGCATCATGAGTTTATCATGTGAATGTGTGCAGCCAGTACACACTCCTAAAGCCCACAATTATTTTCATTCAAGTTCCAAAATATTGTATATAGTACTGTACCTGGTGTATATATATACACATATATATGTATATAGTGTGTATATATAAATACGCACTATTGTATATAATAGATATGTATTACAGACTGGGAAATTTTAAACAAGACATAGTTCTTCAAATGCCTTTGAGATATAGCTTACAATTAATTGGATTTGAAATTTATGCTCCAGCTGGATTTCAGTCAAACCCACAGTTCCTTGCACGTTACAGAGATGGTTCTTTTGGCTGAGAATTGAGGGATCTACCCTGTCATATAGCAAATCCATTTAAAAATAAAATAATAAAGCAATGACATTATTGACTGTGAGTATCAGCATTTTGGATGCCAGTGGAAATCAATATTTATAGTGTGGTTCCACTTTGAAGAAGGTTCATATAAATGTGCTGTGCTCTCCTCATCAGATCTGTCTGGCCATGTGTTCAAGGAGACAGCTTCTGCTTCTGCTGATCATTCATTATCAATTTCCTTTGTCTTTTCCTTTAATTAGTACTGAAAAGCAAGTGCAAATAAAGGAAATCTAGTGCTTCTACCAATCACCCGTGGGTGTTGGCTCTCTGGATTTGAACATCAGAGTAAGCATGAAACCAGGTTATGATGGTCACGTCTTCCACTGGAGTAAGTGAGACTTGTACGCCAGTCCTTCTGCTAAACATCTCATTGGCTTAGGTTATATTTTCAAGGGATCTGATGATATTCATAACACAGCATCAGAACTGGCATTTAAGTCCTAGATTTTTGTTCATCTTGGCTCTCATTTCCCTGCTCAACAAATATTCAATTGACCCCTGCAACAGCTTCATAAGGGCAAAAAAAGCCCTCTGTAATCCCTGAAGCCTTCTATGATGCCAGCAGACTCTCTCCTGGGAGTAAGGAAATAAAGGTTCAGCTATATAATTAATTAAAGCTGAGAACAAAGTGTTGTGATGGACATGGGTATGATCATTATCTCCCTTCCCTTTACCTGTCTCCATCTGCCAGGGTCTGAGAATTCATACTTGCTCCACAGGCCAAACGAGCAGGAGAAATGTGACTTGTGGAAACAGCAGGGCTTGGCACAAGGCACACACTGGACTGCCAAACACTGTGAAAACTGACAAGCTTTGGAGTATGCCAAACCCTGAGACTCCAAATGCAGTCTCCTCTGAATTTCAGTGTTTCCTCTGTTAGACAACAGCATATTGGGATCTTACAGAATAAAGTGTTGGACTAAGTGATGAGAGAGGCAGGTAAGAGTGTAAATCCTATTTGAATTCACTGCTTTGCAGCCTTAGCAAAAAACCCACACCACTTCCTCCCCATCTGCGTAGTGTCAGAGACGGACTGCTCATTTCTTCTTCCCACTTCTCTACCTCGGACACAGTGCCACCTTCCTTATGTCTCCAAGAAGCAGGAGACATCTCCATTCTTACTCCTCCCATTCCTAAGTGCTGAAGTTACCAGTTAGGCTGTTCCTGTAGCCGTGTGTCTAGTGGATATTTTGGGGAATGACCCCCAGGATATTTTTCCTTTTCTCCAGCTAAGGAAACTATTGGGGGAGAGCACAGTTGCTAGCGGGCTGAAGAGTTTGTTCCATGCTGCTTTGGCTGAATAAGATCATTCTGGGAAGAGATCTTTGGCAGCCTCTGCCTGGGACAAAGACGTCAGCAGAGTCATCGTTCCAGTGCGGTCACAGAAGAATGTGACTGAAAACTTTGAACATGTAAGAAAAAAACACCTAGAATGGCCTTAATATACCAACTGAATAGAAATAGTTGGCTGAACATCATGGAAGAATGTAAGAAAGCATTTGTAACCCATTTAATTATTTCTAAACAGCAGGCGCATGACAGAACTCCAGGAGGTACAAAACAAGAGGTAGGAACACACTCAACAGCTCCAGCACTGCTGAAAACAGGGAAATGCCAGAGCACTTCTGCCTTGAGATTTCACAATGATGGAGAGAGACTCCTGGCTGAAAAGGATAATTGTGTGGATGGTGGGAGAGGTGAAGGTCACCCGTGCTGAAGGCCAGTGTGACCCCAGGGCGCTGCACAAGTCAAATTTGTTTAAGCTCAATTTGATAAAATAGTTTTGTTTTTAGCAATGCTATCTATGTGCTTATTGTTCTGGATCCAAAGCCTTTCTATCACATTACTTCTGTGCTGCCTCCCAGTTGTATTCTGCCCAATACTGCACAGGTGCAAACACAGGCTGTGTGTGTAACGTGTAAGCTTGGCTTGTAGTGCTCGAACTGGGTTAGCTCTTTTGTGCCATCAGGCTAAGGGGATTCCACGAGGCACAGTGGAATTGGGCACACCCTTTGTCAATGTAGGCCATCTCCATTAGGGCAGAGAGAGAGAGGTGCTGCCAACTTGTCTTCTTGCTGGATTTGCACAGGAGATGTCCAGGTAGGGATGGCAGCACAAGAGTGGCAGCTGCTCCCAACACATGAGAACGTTTCTCGTTCCCAGCCACTCAGCACATGGGAACTGCCATAAGATTTTGCTTTGGGAAGAAAGTAGGGATGAGGACAACAAGGAGCAGTATTTCTTAAGTACTTTTGCTACCTGATGACTTTGGGAGAGTAGGGCATAGACAAGCAGAAGAGCTTTTGGGGTTGAAATGAATGTGCACACGTGAGATTAGTCAACAAGGAGAAGGAAGGCCAAAGGGAAAAGAGGCTTGGGTTGGGATCCTTGGTTTTTGATGTGCCTGTTTCATGACACCTTTTGTCCTTGTCGAGAGAGTAATTTTTGAATAGAGCATATGATGCTGCTGCTGTATTTGGGAACTTATTGCTGCTTTAAAGACTAGAGGACAAATTGAAAGAAAAGGCTGTCCGCAGTGGGGTCTGGAGGGCTATTCGCAGCTCTGCTTTATGTCCCTACAAACTAATGGGACATGTAAAGATGTGTTAAGACTGTCATTTCTTACTGCACTGAAAAATCTCCATTCTATCTGATATGGAAAGTTTTCCTTTTTTTTTGTTTGCTTCCAAGAGAATAGCATAGTAACAAGCTGCCAAGAAAAGAAATAGGGCTGAGTCACAGAGAGGAAATTTAGTAGAAATGATAACACTTTACAAAAATGAAAATTATTACATTTACTGTACATGGGAACCGTAAAAAGTCCTTTTTTTATTACACTTGGAGTTAAATAGGAAAGGACTGATATTTCCACACTGGTATATAATGTAATTTGTTTGCCAGAAGCTTTTTGGTGGTTTTTTTTTCTTCTTTTTTTTTCTCTTCAAATGCAAGTTGTTTTGACAAATTTCTTAACAATACAAGACTTTTGTCAGAACCTGTGCGTGGCCTCTGCAACTGTGTAGGTGTCTATTTTTCTGGCCTTGTTAATTGTAGTAATCCAATATCTTATTTCTCAAATGAAACCTGTAAGCTTCCTGCCTAGCAGCATCTGGCAGTTTCTGTTTTGCAATAGTAATAATACCAAAAAAAAAAAACAAAAAAAAACCCCATGGAAAATACATGTAAAGTGTCTCTAACATCTTTTATGACTGAGGATAAACAATTTTTTCCATTCATCTCTTCAAGAAAACATACCTGAATAATATCCCTGTAGAAGACATCAAAGTTTAGTATGTTAAATATAGGATTTCCCAACCCTAATCTCAGCGGAACAAACAAGGATGATGCATAGTGTAAGAAATGTTGTTACCTTATTTTTCATCTGTGGATTTTGTTTGCTTTCCTAACTGTTTTTGCTATTTATAGGATGTGCATTATGATGAAGCCTGTTTTCCAGCTACAATGAATAGGACTTTCTGCTGCTGATCTGGATATTTTCAGTCTGGTATCATAAACTTGGCTGGATAATAGAGATATTCTAATACTTCAGGACAGTGATCTGAAGATTCACTTATACAAGGCTCCTTGGGTAAAATAAAGTTACTTATAGAGGACCTGTGCAGACTGTATGGAGAACTGAGTCTTCTAGATAAACTCATAGTTTTAAGAATTTAGGGGCAAAAGATTTCCTGTCTATGGTGTTAGAGCTGGTAAGCTTGGTAAGGCATAAGCAGCTCATAAATGACTTTTAGGCCTCATGTAGACAATGTGCGTAGGTGAGAGATTTACTCTCAGCCTTGGACTGAAACATGGATAAATGCAAATCAACTTCTCTTGGATGGAGAGAGAAGCTCTTCTATATGCAGCACAGTAATACCTTCCTTTGATCAACATAAACTACAAGTCCAAGCTGGTAAGTTCGTTAAAATGGGGTTATGGAAAAACGTAGCTCTGTAAAACAAATTAGCCCGTCTCAACTGAAGCTTTTTTCCTCATCTGTGCCCAGATGGGGTTTTTCTCTTTTAATTTTTGGAGATGACTTGCAACAGCCAAGCTCCTGGAGCCAGCGTGCTTAGAGCAGGAACTGAGGGGCATGGAGCATCGGGGCTCTGAGAGATAAGAAACGCTCCGAATAATACACACAGAGTTTCTTTTGGAGACAACACCTATACCATGAGGAACATTTGGAGAAGTGGACTTCTTCCTGAATAAACAGAGCCCTAAGAAAGGCCCATTGACTGAGCTCTGCTAGTCAGACATGTTTAAGTTACACTGCCTGACTTCAGAAAGAAGAGAAACCGAGAAAAGCAGGGAGTGCTGATACAAGGTAGTAGTTAATCAATCCCAAATATACATCTAAGCTTCTCATTCCTCCATTTGTTTTTCCTTTGCAAAGTTTTAGCAGCATTTTCTTTCCCGTAACTGAGTTCCCCAAGCTTTAATTTTCTAATGACATAAACCAAACATACGAGTTAGTTTTACTGCAAAGAAGAACTACCTCTAGTGAGAGAGGTACATTACAACATGCGAGAAAGGAGTGTTTGTTTTTGTACGGTTTAAAATATTGTTTCTTTATTTTCCTCCCTAACTCTAAGAACTTTGGCATTTGACTAATTTACCGTGCGTTTAAGGCTGGTAGCAATATTGGAAAAGAAATATGATAATCACATGCTGCCACAAAGCATTCTATACCTCGCTCTCTTTTCCAGCTCTAGTTTCACATGTGTTGGTTCAATGGAATATTCAATAGACATTTATAGGAAATAAATTGAGAGATGAATGTAAACCATATGGCATCTGGAGGTTTATTTGTAAAGCCCCTGCATCAAAGCTTTCTCCAGATCACACTATATTAGCTATGTTTTTCCAGTCCAGCAGAATCAGGAAGGTAACCACAGACTTCCTTGATGGAAAACACATGAAAAACAGAGCAAATCTTAATATGTAGCTACAGCGACTGTTTAAGTAGCATCATTTAGAATAATTTTATTACAAATGTGTAAGGAGTATTGTTTAGTGATGGATTCCAAGCCAGAAACCAAATAGAAGCTCATTTGCTAAGCTCCCTGACTGTTAATTTGTAGAACTCACCGACCATTAAAATGTATCAAACCATACATAATTGGTGTTTGTACTTTTACAGCACTTAGGACAATCAGATACTTTCTTGCAACAGAAATACTACACAGGATTTATGTAAAGAGATTTTTTCCACAGAAAGCATTTCATAGCCAATAGCATCCTTGAAAGTAATAAAAATTATTGATTGGACTGAGGAAAAGTTAGTTTTCAATCTTATTTATTTTTGTAGCAAAAGAAAATTGGAGCCCCTCTCAATCTGAAATGCTTACTGTTTGCCGGAGTTCAGCAACAGCTGGCATTGCATCTGAAATCAAATTAAATTGTATTCTCCTGCAGTATGTTATATAAATCATTAGGAAATGTCAAGAGCTTGTATATAGTTGTGTTTTGTGCTCTTATTTTTCCTTAAGTTTCCACTTACTTTCAAAAATAGTTTTCATTTTTCAATGTCAACCCCTTTTCAGATGCTTAGGCCAGCTATAATGATTTGTGTGTTAAACTTGCTTGTCACATGAATATTTTTAATAACCCATTTAATATTTAATATGCTGCACATATTTGCTGGGCAAGGAAGTTACAAGCTACAGTGCCAACTCCACGCTAGAACGCTAGAACTCCCAGCGGTGCCAGCATTCACCTTGTGCACAAGAACAACACACACTGAAAGCAAAGTGAAGAAGACAGAAGAGTTTGTAGGGTGGTTGATTTGCCTTGTTTCATGAAGACTCATTCAGGAAGCATTTTTCTCCAGGATGAGACAAAGGGCTAGGGCCTGTTTCAGTACTTAACTTCTGGTAGACACTTAAGTCTCTTTGACTTTAATATTAAGCATGTGCTTAAAGACAGACATAAAATGTACTAGCATCTGTAGGAATCTTTCCATTGACTTTAATGGGCTTTGGATTGCACCCTGATATCTCAGCTCAAAATAGCTGTTATTACAGTAATAAATGATTTGTAAAGCCATTCTTTTGAATAGGTACATTTATACTATGAAATCATAATGACTTCTTTAAAAACTCTTACACTGCAAATTCATACATTTGGGATAATTGCTCTCCTCTTCATTAGGGCTTCACACTTCTGTAGAGATTTCTAGTCCGATAGTTTGAAATCTCATTATAGATTTAGATAAGTATTTCTATTCCCATTTTACAGATGTGCTAAAGTACGTGGAGAGAGACAATGGGCTTCATCCAACATGGGAAGCTTCCCATTGACTCAGATGGGTGCTGGACCGTAAGGTCCAGCCTTCTAGAAGATATATAGGCACCTATTCCACACAAAAACCTATGGAATTAAGTATCTAAAATCTTTAGCATATTTAGCCCCCCCAAAAATGCATACTCCATCAAAGTACAAGTCAGAGAATGGTTTTATTCACAAACCTTGATCTCCAGTGATCTGTCAACAAAGTAATTCTTTTTAGCAATTCTGGCACAGAGAGGTGAGAATGGTATTTAAAGATCGTAGCTAATGTCAAACATGAATCAGTGAAAGGCATCTGGATCCCAATCTGAAATGCCCCCTAGTCTTGGAAGACCAAGGACATTTGTCGGATCAGAGGCCTCTAAGGAAACAATGATGCCCCCACAGCACAGAGTGATTAGCTACTTTCCAGGCAAATCTTTTGATGGGGAGAGCTTCTAATAGGAGAAAAATGGCAATCTAAAAATGGGGCTGGAAGTGTTAGGCTTCCTACCTATATATTTTAATTCTTGCATAAGACCCAAAGTTTTGTGTAAACAGCGGTAAAGTCAGAAATGAAATAAACCTTTGTGAAATCCAGCCTTGGTTGTTTGAATTTCAAATACCTTCAGAGTTAAGGTAATATGCAGATCTTGCATTTTAGTTTGAGCCCATCTCTAGCTAAAACTCTCTTCTCCTCATCAATCTCATTCATTCATCAACATACAGGTTAGCTTTTAAACATATGGCAGTCAATGAATGCCACTCACAAACCTTCGAAAATAAGTATGCAAGCAACATCATTTTAAAAATATGCAGCTAACTGCTGGAAGCTATTAAAACCCAAATAAACAAAAGAGATTATACTTCAAAGAAATGTCAACAGTTTTTCCTCTCCTAGAACAGAGCAGTTTTCTTTGCTTCTATCCCCAGCCACATCTGGAAAGTGCTTACTGCTTTACACATCTCTAACGATAAAATTAGTTTATTGATTTTTCAGAATTTCCTGATAGATTTATGCAATTTCCAAAACAAAGGTAAATTCAAATCCTGGTTAAAAAAATCTGGTGGTAACTACAAAGAATTCATGAAATCATAAAAACACAAATTACGCAAAGAAACAAAACCACTCACTTTCTAAATAACGCTGTACTTTTGAGACTACCATCAGATAGCAAGAGATTGCAATTTAAATGACTTGTGTATAAATGAAACAAAAATTGTAGCTTACAGTTATTTATGGGTGGTGCGAAGTTGAAGTGCATGTTCATTTCTAAATAAACAGACAGGCATTTTAAAATGAAACCTGCATATTTTGTGGAAAGAATTAAGAAGGAAAAGGAATCACAAATCATGACTGTGAATTCTGAGCTATAAAAATATTAGATATATTAAATATAAATGCCATTCTAACCAACTGGAAATTAAATCTCTAATTTACATGACAGTAAATTGTGTCATTTTAGGTGGTCCAAATGTTGGATTCTTAATTTGCTTAAAATTCACATTTCTAGCAGCCAAAATCTGTAAAGACTGCTAATTTGATTTTGGTTTACAATTAACTAAGCAGTAGCAACTTAGTCTATACAGAAGTCTGCCAAGAAAAATGATGTCTTTGGTAAATTACCAAGGATCAAAATGTGGACAACAGATTTTTTCCCCCTCTGCTACAGACTATTTTTAACTAACAATGATGTTTTTGATAGAGTCAAAGTATTTAATAGAAAATAAAATGACAAGGTGCAAATTTTGCAAAACGGTCCAGAATTTCCAAAGTAGCAGTGTGTGTTTAGAGCAGACAAAAAGAAATCCCAAACAATTTAAGCATTAAGCATACAGTAAGTGCTCTGTAGTCAAATGAAAAGAAAATAAACTCTAACAAGACTGCTGCAGAATGGGAAAAAGCAGGTCTAGTTTGTTTATTTATAATTTGGTAACAAGTAGATTCTTTCGCACTAACTAAACCAGACAGTAATTATAAACACAGATTGGTTAAATTCCCTGCACCCTATCAAAGGAAATGAGCTCCTCTCTTTTCCAAACATTGTCATTTGTTTATCGAGCCTCTTTTGGGCTTGATTTCATTAAAAACGATGTAAAGTCCACATCTGCAACCTCCCAAACAATGTTAACCTTGTTAAGCTGATCCAGAGTCCTCGTTACAAAAAAATTTGCAGGCAACATAACCAAGCACTTTAGAAGGGAGCCACTGGAATACAGAGCAAAGAATTTGGATTATTTTTGTTCCATTACAGAAAACTTATATTACTATGCAATAGAACAGGAAGCAAACAGTAACCGCCTCAGTAGTTCTGGATAATTAGTTACCTAAATTCTCTGAGGTGAACAAAATGTACTTAGATGGGAGAACATTACTGCTCATATGCTGAAATAACAGAGTCATCTTGGTTAAAATGAAAATCACAAATATAGGAGGAAAAAGTCATGTTTAAAATCATTAGTCTTTATCAGTAAAGTACAACGGAGTTCCTCATTAAAGTAACAGTTTTATTAAAAAGGGGATGATACTGCTTATATTAGCTAGTGGCAGATATCAGATTTCAACAAACTTCGACGCTGTAGACGCTATTAAAACATCATTATTAGAGTTGCCATGCTTGAATGATTTGAACTAAAGTGAATTTTGTGTGTTTGTTAGAAGACGGTAATAATAAATCCTGGAGCTCGAGCTGGTAAGAACTGACCTGAAGTTTGCAGACATGCAACTAAGAAGTTCTGGGCTGGCATGGGTGAGAACAGGCTTGGTGAGACAGAGACCCTGAGCACTAACCCTGGATGTTCACCAACCCCTTCTACAAGCCTGAAGACATGCTCGGGAGATGCTGTCATATCTGGTGGAGTTCTGTCTGAGATGTTTGCATGATGGCAGCACAGCTGAAGCAGAAGTACACTAATGGGAATTACCCCTTCTTGGGGTAGATTCCCCCACCCCACAGGTTGGGTGCCACAACTGCCGCGTGCCAAAAGGAGCATGCTATCAAGGTTTGTTCCAGTGCCTGAAGAGAAAAGCAGACACTGGGGAAGCATGATCAAAGACAGAGCAATGTGCATCACCTGCTGCTCCCGGAGCAATTAGAGTGACAAAGTACAGATGTCTTTGCAGAACACATTATATTTATTTACTGATTTGTGGCAGTGCCGGGCAGTTTGCTATCACATGGCTGCATCCTCCAGTAAGGTAAATGCTGAGCATCCCTCACCTATGGTGGAGGCCAATCAAGAGGAAACAAATAGGCTCTCAGAAGGCAAATGATCTCTCTGACACTGTTCTACCCTGCTAACGTTACCACTGCCTGGGATCAGCTCCCTGACAGTACTTTCCTACCCATGCAACGCTTTCCCATGCCATCTACCCAAAAGTCTCACTTATGACAGGTTTGCTCCTACTCTTACGCAGCTACTTAGATGTGGCAAGCAATTTGAGATGCAGTTTGCTACTGTTGCACTCTACTACTATTTTATGACACCAAATAAAACTTCTTTTCATTTTTCAACATCGTAAGTAGAATTAAAATATATTTGAAATTTCTGTTTAAAATAAAATAAACAAGGACCTTTGCAAAGAGGGAAGAATATTAACAACTCATTTTGGTTTCTTGTGGTGTACCATTCCATCTCACCCTTCTGTATATCTTTAAGTCTGATCCAATACTGAGATTTCCAGCTCAGCTTGTCACAGGGAATTTGGGGCAATTAATATCTTGAAATTTTAGAATAATCACCTCAGGAACTTTGTCTTTCTAAATGCTCTGCTGTTTCTCAGGAATATCTGTGGATCCTTGAAATAATAAGTTACACTGGGCCAGATCCTCAACTGGTGCAAAGTTAGATCTCTTCATTAACTTCAAAGAACTACGCTGATTTACACCAGCTGAGGGAAGATGTGGTCCACAGTGTCCAGGTGGATTTAAATCATACACATGAGAAATACCTCAGTACATCCAGGTTTGTGCTGAGGTTGAACATAAAAGGCCTGGGTAGTGGGAAATCCATCCCTTTTTATTTTTAAATGCTCAAATGTTTACCAGCTGACCTTCCCCTTTACTGCAGATCTGGGAATCAAGGTGCATACAATAAAGTTCAAACCAATCAACTGCTTTCAGCTGTTCCTGTGCAATGAATTTTTAAACATTTGATCATTAAGACCAATCTATATGCAGGTCAGTTTTCTGAACAGGATGGGAACAGTTTGGGAACAGATGCCAGGGCACTGACTCATGAAGAGGGACAGGTAAAGAAACAGAGAATGCATTTATCTTGGCCCACCCATTGGGTGAACACTGCCAAGGCCATTTCTTTGCTAGATGGATGCACAGATCAAACCAGTCAGTCTCTAGAATAGTACCTTCTTTAGCTGAACTGAGGCACAATTACAGTGTCATCAGCAGCATTAAGTTGATTTTCTTCCATGTTGCAAACAAACTTCTCTGTGGTTATTGGTTTTTCAAGTTATCTCTTACCAGTTTACTCATCAGTTATCTCAGCAGCAGGTCTTGAAAAGTGTTACCGGACTGAGCCATTCCTTATGCTATACAAGAATCACATCCAGTTTGCATAATCTAATAGTTCATTGACTGAACTACATTTTCTTCCTGTTTGGTGTTCATGACTGTAAGAAACTGTTGCTTTTGTACATATGTCTTTGCCTATGTACTTTTTTGCATCTGAACAAAACCATCTAACCCTGATCTAAAGTTGCCACACTGATGTCTCCAGAAACACAAACAAAAATATCAGACAGGTAAAACTGATACATTTGATTTGAAAATTCAAGTTGCAAATCACAATTTTTTTTTAATTGCTCATCTTTATCCCAGTTTTACTGGTACTTCAATCAAGACTTGTAGACAACTAATTTCTGAAATTCCTGGGCAACTCTCTCTGGCACTGCAGAGGGGTTGGACCAGATGATCTCCTGAGGTCCACTCCAATCTCAACCATTCTGTGAAATACATACCCAAACGTCACTTCCTAGCGCTTAGTGCCAGACTTGAGCCGCTGGTAATGTCAAAGCTAGACTTGGACCAACTGGAATAACATCAACAGAAAGATTTTTTGGAGAATATTTACAGGTGCTGAAATCTGCCAAGGTTTTTGTACTGTACCCAGGCACCATGATCTTCTGGTAGCCGAAGCAGAGAAAGGTTTGACCCACATGCTGGTATTTGAGTCAATAGAACAGGCTGAAGGATACGATGTGTTACCACAGGATGACTGAAAGCCCACTTGCAACTGTACAAAGCAACAAGGAATAAGAAACAGAAAGCTGAAGGTGCAAGTCTAATTCTAACACTCACCAAACACATCATCTTGGCAAGTCACCCAACTTGTCTGTACCTCAGTTACACTGAGGTAATAATAATACTTAATCACTTTCGAGAAGAAGTGGGAGATCCTCTAACAAAAGCAGCAATAAGTGTGAAGTATTCATTATAATATTAAAGAACAGATGGCCAAAGCAGAGATCCAGTTAAAAGGACTGCACAGAGTTATAAGAAGCCTCTTGCTATGACGTATGCACTTTATGATGTGCATTCCCTCAGACAATACACGATGAGTCGGCTGCAGCAGTTTATGTTCTGGATTAGAGCATATGCATAAATAAAGCTACGTTTTTATGTGATCCCAACAAATAAATGGGAAGCACGGACAGGAATGTCTAGCTGATGGAAAAATGAGACACCACAAACAAACCACAGCTTGATGATAAAAAAAAAAAGTCTAAGATTTATATGGCACAGCTGGCTATGTGTAGTGCTTTTGTAAGCCTGCAGCATCTGGTCACTTGTTTTAAACGTCTGAATAGATAGAGGCCTGAACCTTGCCCAACTGTGGAAAAAGAGGCAATGTTTCATAGCAAACCGCACCGCTACACATTGCACAATACCTCGCGCACATGGAGACCTGCCTGACTTCAAACACCCAGGTGAGAAGGAGGGAGGCTCCCGTCCCGCTGAGCGCTGCTGTCTGTCTGCACGGCCCTGGGTGCGGCTGCAGCCCCGGTGTGTCTGCGGGTGCACAAACTGCGCGCAGGTGGAAATGGTGGCAAGTTGCCTGGCATTTAATGTATCCTGTGCATGTTCTTGTGACCACCTAACATTTTTGTGGCTGTAAAGATGGTCTTGAAATCAATTCAGTAGTGATGCTAAGGAAGAACCCTGTATTTAGACATGGGACAAGCTGCAGTCAGCTCGGCCTGTTGAATCTGCCCTCTGGTCAGAGCATCACAGAGACATCCATGTACCTCCATCTTTCTTAAGCTGTGCTGGAACTGGAGCATGTCTTCTAGAAGGACATCTAAGCACAACTACAAGTAACAACAATTTTACCTTCTTGTGACTGTATCTCCACTGTTTTTCATGGAGATACTTTAACATACAGCACCAGAGAATCTTGCCCACTCTTCTTTAAAAGCTATAAGAAAGCAACCAAACCATCCTAGATATCACTTTGTGAATGAGCCCAAACAGTGCTTCTTCATCTGTAAAAAATAAGGCGTGATGATAAAAGTCTGTTGTGAAGACAGGAGGAGCATGGCTATCTTCACGTTTTAATTGCAGAGCACTTGAGCTTTCCGTTTCTAACAGATGATATTTTTACCCAAATGTTCAGAAGAGACATTGCACAACAAACTGTGGGAAAAGCAGATTCCCAGGCACAGAGTGAGTCACTCAGCAGAAGGAGTAAGCGGAGCATGTCCAGTAGCACCATGGAGCCATGGGGATGGCCAAAGAGCAGTGATGGAGGAAGAAGGCAGGTACCTTTGTGGTAGTATTTTAAAAAAATGACATGGAAATCCAAGAAACTGAACAAGAATAAGATTAAATAAGGCTCCTCAATGCTCAAGACCAAAGCCCTTTCCAACAGAAGGAACATTCTGAACACAGCAAGCTAGATCCCTGAATTTGTGCAGGCTGTTGCAGTCAAGGGAAGACATGTTTAAGAACCTAAATATTTCTTCAGCATTTAAACCCACCATGCTCTCGCGGGAAATGTAAGAAGTTGGAGACACAACCTCTTATTTTTAAAAGTCTCACAAAAACCCAAAGGTTTGTGCTCCCTCTGTTGGTTTTAGGGAAGAGGTTTTTTGTTTTTTTTTCCCCACAAATATCATCCTTCATTTTGTTCTGACATCAGTAGAAGGACAAAAATGCATTTGTGTGATGAGATGTTATTTACACTGAAGTTTCTCTTGTTTAAACAAGAAAATGGACGTGCTAATTTCAGCTCCATCCCAAATGCAAAGAAAATGAATAAACATTTAATAAACCAACTGCCAAACTGGAGGAAGATTAAAGTATTTCAGTTCCGCTGAAGGAAATATCGTGAGCAAATGGGGGATAACACCACACACACACACACACACACAGAGTTATGTCACAGGTATCCATCTGAGTCTGCCTTCGTGCCATTGTTCACCAGCATACAGATGCATATATATCCCAAATCATGCATTACTCATGTCACATGCTACTGCACCTACTTTCCCTTTAGAGTTGGCAAAAGAAAAATAATTGGTTAAGATGAAAAAGTCGAATTGCAAAAATGAATTAGATGAGCATGAATCTGTAAAGATATGGAAGATGAGTGATAAAAAAGTATGACAGAAGGATGGATGAAATTACTGCATTTTTTTTCCTTTGGTGTTAATTATTTACAATATATGTTTCTTATCTACAATCTGTTTTTCACTGTGTCTTTATTCAGTGCAAGGGAGCCCTGATCTTGGTGGGGTTTTAAGCTGCTACTGCAACACAAATACTTAAATATAATATCAGATACACTTGTTTAATTATTAAGAACAGAATGTGAAGCCCTTATTTGTAGAATATGAATCCTGTAGGCTTAAATGGGGCTAATGAATTTGGAGATGCTTATTGGAACAACATGTCTACACCCAGGCCCTGAGAGCGGGACTGAATCCAAGGTCTCTGGGGACTAACCCATAGCTTTACCCAACACTCCCAATTTAAGAGGGTGAAAATTGATGGGTGCAAGCAAGACATGAGGCAAGGCTGCATGTCAGACGCACTATTCGCTCCGGTAGCTTTGAAAGTAAAAGATGGCTTCCCAGCCTGTCCCTCTAACTACAGACTGAGGCAATGTATTAAGGACAAACTACCAGGTTATGCAGCTATTATTTAATGCAGCTGTGCGGAGAGTGGCTGGCCGACCCACAGCTCTAACGTATCTGACAGCAGTGCCGGTTTGGCATGCACACTTTGCATGCTGGCTCTGTGTACGTCCCCTCCCTGCCTGGCTGAACTTGTTTGTCGCTGGCTCCCAGCCCAAAACTTGTGACACTGCAATTATACCGGGGTGGCATGTGGAGTCTGTAGGTATTTTAGTCACTCTGTCAAAGCTAGAAAAATCCTGACTGAACTGGAGCAGGAAAACAATTTGCTGAAATATCACCTGGAGCAGGAAGTTATTAGATGCTTGAGTGACTTCTAGAACAGAAAACTATGTATGAATATGTTCACGAGGCAAAACAGATGTTGTCTTGACCTCTGTGCACTGGAATCTTATAGCTGGTCTGTTTACTCTCTGTTGTCCATAATGCATCTTTAAGCCAGGTGCTGCCACTTATCAGGTATCCACATCTCTTGTTTAAACAAATGTTAACTGAACTTGACAGCAAAGGGGACCCCTGCAGCAAAAATGGCAGAAGGCAGCTTTAAAGCTTACCTTCACTTCTTACTCCTGAAATAACTGAAGTTTTGTGTGACTAGGTAAGGAGTGAGGTAAGAAAGTTAAACTCTTGACCCCATCTCCACAGGATTTCATATGCTGTCTGGCTGGTTGTGTGCTGGGCACAAGGCTCAGCTCTGAAGGCAGGAGGAGAGCTGGTCTCCAGGAGCTGTGGGGCCCATACCATGGGATGTCCCCCTGCCCTCAGCCTCCCCAAGGTCCTCTTGAGCTAGCCCCTTCTCTGGCCACCTTTGTAGCTACTGTTTGCATCATGACTACTGCTAACAACTCTCCCCAGGGCCATTCCTTGAGAGAAAGCTGCCAAGAGCACACTGTTAGGTGAGCTGCAAGTCTGGGAGCTGAGCACTGACTCCCTGCTTTCTCAATCTGGCAGCAGGTTGTCCAATTTTGTGTTTTTAACCTTTTTGTTATATCACTGACAACTTATATAAAAGCACTAGGACAAGACAAGGCCAGAGAGCTCTAGTGTCTGCTACAGACCCTTTGAGGTCTTGCACCATGCCCATCACCATCACCATGGCAGCAGAGCATCTCCACCAAGAGCTGCAGGTTTCAGCAGTCCCTGTGCTCCTTTGGGAAACCTTGCAGCCACTTATGATAGGTGTCAAAATCAAACTTTGTCACCTCTTTGTTAAGGACGGCCCTAGAACTGCTCATCCATGAAGACAACAGGAACTCAAAGGAGGTTTTACAGAAAGCTTTCAGCCTTGCTCCTCTCCTCCCTTTTCTTCTCCCAAGTCTTGGTGCGCACAACTGAGATAAAGGTTCTGCAGACCCACACAAGCTCCTCCAAAGGAATGAACTGGTGAAACTGGGAAACACCACCATGAGCAGGAGGTTGGGGTAAGGGGTTTGTTGTCAGCAGAGACAGCACGATCAAGACAGTTTATACAATATTTATTGTAATGTGCGTGATGGAACGTGCTCTGGTTTCTTGGGTGCTTTAGAAACTTTTTGGTGTCCAAGAGAGAACAGTCTACGGGACTCAAGCAACTATTTCACCATCTCACAACTGCCTCAGGAACTCAGACGCAATCTGGCATATCTCACATAAATACCTATATCTTTTCTCCACCAATCAACCTATCTACGTGTATATTGATCATACATGGTAAAGGCTACTGCAAATAGGTATTGGTAGCATTCACACCTGTGACAGTGAGAGCTGAAGTGCTTCCAGGATTCTGCTAATCAGGCGCTCATAGAGAGTTAAGGAAGTCCTAAAAAAACGGTGGGTGAGGAGTTGTATTCAACAGCAGAGATAAAATTTGTAGTTAGGTTCAGAAGACTGCAACATGTGCTCTTGCATAGCCGGGGGGAAGACTCTTTCCTAAACTTTACAAAATGGGAAATTATGGGAAATAATTTATCTCTTTTCATTCTAACAAAATGATAGGCCTCTTTAGTAAAAAGCTTGCAATGCGTCCGAAAAAGAAATGTCCTTTGAATGTCAAAAATGTTTGTGGGGTGAAAATTATGTGCTTTCTGCAGTCTAGAACGCAGCTGCTTTACAGCTACATCTTGATGTCCAAGATCTATCTTTTGTAGATTCACTGAGCTGTGCCTGCAAATGATACTGATTGCAAAGGTAAAGGTCATAAAAACAACACAAGAAACATTTTGCCCTGGTAGAGGCTCAGGCTTTGTACATGCTGAACTAATCACCTGGAGAAAAAATATTCCTTTAAATTGTAGTTTTCTGGCCTTATATCCTTCACTCACAGCCAGCCTTTTACTCCCTGCCTCTTCATCAGAAGACAGAAAGGGGAAAAATATCAGGCAAAATACCTCTACTATCACATGGAAGATGATTTCTAGAACTCATTTGTTCCCAAGGCTCTTTCCTTAACACCTTGTAGAAAGGAGGTTTGGTATAACAAGACCTCCTCTGCTAGTTCTTTCATGTAAGGCAGGTGCATACAAAGAAAGATCACACTCAAAGTATGTTACTCGATCTCTGACAGTAGTGGTAGACTTAGCGTATTGTCCTAAACTTACTCGATTACTGCTGAAGCTGTGGATATACACTATATGCATGTACTGCATATACAAATTCCTTCCTGCCTTTAGATTAATAAGCACCCCTTTGTTCTGGTGTTGCTGATTTATGCTGGGGCTTTCTACTGATGTATGCTCAGAGGTTTGTTACACACTGGGCCAAACGTTCCTCTTTAGGCTGGGCTGCCTGAATCTTTTTCTTCAGAGAAGAAAAGAAGACATCAGATTTCTTGGAAAAATAATCTCTTTCAGTGGCATTGGGAGGACAGGCAATTTGCTAAAAGATTTAATCTTATTTAACCTACTGTTGTACATACAGCAATAACACGCAGCAAGGGTGCCTGTTTCCCACTTCTGAAGTAATCCTGACCTCTGTGATCACAAACTTTCAGCAAACGCCTTTACAGAAGGCTATGCTGCTCACCTCAAAACATCCTTGGGCTGCATAGAATTAGCAGCTACATATGCAGAACCTGCAGCTGGCCTTTTCTGCTTTAAAACAATGGCAGTGAAGAGGAAGATATATGCCAAAGTCTGGATAGCATTGGTCTGGGTAACAGATAGAGGTGTCTTTCCTACTGAAACCCTCAGGTTAATATGAGGGAGAGTGGGGATGTGTCATAGGATTTCTACAGTGCTATCTGAACATCAGAGGTTGGAGATTTGCTGATGAAATGAAGTCTCATACTGTTCCTGTTGTCATGCTGTCCATTTAATGCTGGGAGAAGGAAAAGGGTTGGTGAGAGTTTACTCACCCACTGGCCACCAGATCAGGCTGTGGGATGTGGCTTGCATTGCCATCAAAGAGAACAAGAAAGTCTGGAATAGACAATATAACAAGTAATGCCTCAAAACAGGGGCTAGATCTAGGCCAGAAAAAATAAAATAGTAGGCAGCTGAAATGGGATGGCTGTGAAGATGCGCAGACTTCAAACATGGCAGTCTAATTCCTTATGTGACAAACTCCGCAGTCAGCAGAACTACAGTCTGCCAGAAACACAGCATCACTAACACTCAAGAGGATTTCAGACCAGGACAGTTTGTTCCTGCTGCAAGATGTGGGAAGACTATACAAGCTCAGTAATTTCAGAGCCTCTAAACCTGCTGCTACCTGTCCTGCTGCTGATAGTGCAGTTATCTTGTTACTTCTGCATGCGTACTTCCTTCAAGGATCTCAGTGTTATGGCTTTGAAAGCATATTGGGTTTTCTTCAACATCAGGAGACTAAAAGCTGAACTGAAACAAAAGACACACCTACAAGGAGATGAAAAGAACCATGCATATCCAGGACAGGAGGACATACTCTCCATGTAGACCTGAGTTTAGTTACAGAGCAGCTGAGTAGTGCCAAAACTGTATAATTTACCAACCATTGTGGCTTTGTTAATATTCCCCTTTTACGGATTTTTTTTTGCACTGGCTGATTAGCTAATTAGAGATGTAGGCTGTTTCCTTTCAATCAGAACTGTGAGCGTGTACCAGATGCCAAGCTTCATGACATGCAGACAATCAGAAGAGCTCGGCAAGGTGCTGGGGCACAAAAGAGGCCAGCTCAAGCAGAATGCCCCACTGGCAGAGGGGTAACACATTGGGTGCCTATCCTGGCATAAGTTTCACTATGCCTCACTGTGAAAACCACCCAATCACCATGAAAAAACAGTGCAATGTTAGATGTGATGGTTAGGAAAACAAAGATACCACTGAAAAACTTAGACCAGCTCTGTGCAACCACGGTTGTGGCAGACAAGAGGAACAATGACCTCTAGAGATTAGCAAACCTATCTCCATTGAGGTTTTGTGGGATGTGCTGGCATGTAGCAGAGAACTGATCCCCATCCAGCTGAGCACAGTACCTTTCAACCTGAAAATCCTACTGACACCTTCACCTGGAGCTGTTCAAAACATTCATGGCAAAAAAAAAAGTGAGTTTTCATTGTTAGCAAGAAGCAGTCAATAAAGAGCTCATCCAATACCATCCATTGAGCAAAATGAGCACTGAAATTGGTGTTGTTTCCTGTGGCTGTATGGCACTGCCAACTGCATAAGAGAAGGAAAAAACCTGGGAGCTCTTTGGGACCAGCTGAGTGAATACTTTCCTTGCTGTGTCACCAAGCAAAGAAAGTGAGTGCCTCTCAAATACTGTGAGGCTAATCTTTGGTCTGAAGATGATTTGAAGGCCCTTGGATGGTCCATTATTTGGTTAAGATTTCAGTGGAAAATCTGTTTTTATAATCTGAGTTCTCCCAGAGGACTTCTACATCTCAGTTCTAAAAAAGGTTTATAAGCTAAAAAATAACAGCACCTCCAAAACACATTTGGCTGACAAGCAGAATACAGCTGGGACACGACCTGTAACAGGGTTAGTCAAGGTAAACATTTCCCACTCCTCTTCTAAAAAGGCTGGAAATTGTTGTTTAAGTGGAAATTGCCAGAGTTACCAATTAAAACAATTTGGACTGAAAAAGGCAACATGATATAAAACTTTGGATCCTCTGTAAGGTGACCAAAGTACACGATAACAGGGAGGAAATGATCAAGGCAATCTAAAAGTTCCCAATTTAAGGGTAAGCTACAAGATGCTTTACCAGTGGGACAGAGGAACCTTTAAATTTTTTACGATGGTCGTTTTAAATGCAGATTGGGCTCAATTTTCTTGGCATTGCAAATTTTTTTTCCATTTCAAGGCTAAAAAACCTCCTGGAGTCTTACCAATATCCATGAACGATTCAAAAATTGAATAACTGTGGTAAGAATGTGCATAGCTGGTAAACAGGAAGAAAACACTTGGACTCTCTTACCGTTAGTCCTAATGGTTCACAAATTTCTTTATCTAAAATTATGGCAACGGGAAAACCTAAGCTAACATTAAAATGTTTAGCTTAGAGTTCAGATACACACATTTTGTATGGTGGTAGTAATATTTCTTTGTCCCAGTGGAGCCCACAATGTTAGTTTGCTTACAACCAGAGGGATCCAAAAAGAAATAATGCCAACACGCTAAGCATATTTCTAAAATATTTTTTCTGCTAAAACATGCGTCATTGCAAAAATGTGTCTGAGTGGTTATATTTTGGGTGAGGAACAAAATCATTGACAAAGTGTCAAATATACCTTCATACTACAAAGTTATTGCCTGTTATATATGTAAAATGGTTATTTACAGAAATTGAAGCTTAATATATACAAAAGGGGGAACAAGCTTATATTTAGAGTTTGACAGCGATGCATAGCAAAGCTGCAGGCAAACCAGGTAAGTCATGTAGGGCAAACTGGGTAATTGGGCTGGCTAAATCCTGAGGCAGCATCACACCAGCACGAGCCCTCTGTTTTTTACAAAGCCTTCCACTTTTGCCAGAGAGAGGTATTTAGCTTTGTGCACCAGTTGAGTTCGTTGCTTCTGATTTCTAATCAAGGCATTGGACACATGCGATGCCACTACTCTCTCCACAGCGCCTGTAGGGCCCTTTCCTTTGATTGCATCAATCACGCTACCGAACTATTTGCTGCTCTCAGGAGGAGCTGGAGCCTGTGCACCCCAGGGGATCCATTTGCCCTCCCTGCCCCTCCTGAAGGCTGGAGACCTGCAATGGGGCTGCCTCTCGCTTCACCTTCAAGGAGCAAGGCTTTGCAGATCCATAGTTACCTGTGCCCAAACCCCACCATCACCTCCTGCCCCATGAATGCTCTCATCCCATTGACAGATTCCCGGTTCCTGACTCTCCCGAGGAGCTGAGCAATTCCTCCTACAAGTTTCCGTGGCTGCAGATATGTTCCTTATATTAACTCAGCTCAATAGGTAACATGTGACTGCAGGAATTTTGGCAAGAGAATTAGGAGTTAACATAGCAGGGAGCATAGGGAAAAGGTTACAAAGGCTAATCTAAAGTGACGCTAAAGGTTTTGCAGAGCGATGACTAAAAAGAAACCTGTAAATAATGGTTTGATAGTCTTTTCTGAGGTTTATAAATGACATTTCCCCTCTGCAATAATAGCACAGATTTGATACGCTACATTTTTCTGGAAATCTTGCAGGACACCGAAAGCTGAGTGTCTCCTATTCATCTTTCTGCAAGCAGAAAAAGTAAGATCTTGAACTTTTCAGAGTTTTCCATTCGGGGGAGTAGAAATTTCTCCTCTAAGAATCAATTAATCATTGCATGCTGTGAGGCACCTCTAATGTACGGATTTAACGAGACAAGTCTTCCTGCTTTAGTTTTTTCCACCTTTGAATAAGTACTCCTTTACACATAAAAATCAAATATAAACAGTGCGAGGACCAAAACCCATGTTCTTGGAACTGCACCTAATTTAGAACTGTAAGAACTTGGGAATGTTTATATTTCATCCCTAAAGTCTTCATCTGTTTATATCTAAACTGCAATCTGAACATAGACACAACTACAAGGCTCAGTGAAATAGGAGAGTGTTCCCTTGAGCCATAGTCCTGGAAATCCACCATCTTTTTTCTTCATTAATATCTAATCCCCATTTAGTAAGAATTTAGCTACTTTTATCCTGATGTGAAACTTCAGGGCTGCCTGCTTCACTCTGCTGCCTGCTGCTTCTAAATACAGCAGTGCTGGTGGCGGAGGTGGTGACTGTGAGTCATAAACACTCTGTCATTGTAACGTGTCAGATTTGTCCAAAAGAAACATATTTTTATATCTTAGATTATTTTATTATTAGTTTAAGAAGGTTCGTTTAGCTCCTAGCAAAGCCACGAGAAAGAATTATGCACTTAAGCAGTTCTGTCTCTGATGTGTAGTGCCTTGCAGACATTTAACATGCTGAGACAAACAAGAGAATCCCCAGAGTGCTCATCTACTACGGGACTTATTTCATACTGCATCAATAATGTAAATTGAGATGTGAAGATAGCTCCTTGTTTTTGTAAGGTATGATTACACTAGTGCAGACAACATCCACTCAGCTTCACTGGAAACACTGAAGTCAGCTCCCTGATAAAAACCTGGCTCGTTCTTTATCTAACGGAAGAAAAAAGTATACTATCAACAGGAAACTGTTGGGAGCAGACTCATGTTGGAAGATTGGTTGTTTGCTGTGACACTTTCCAAGGATCAGGAGAAGTGTTGAAAAGCCCAATGCAGTGGGTAATATTTCTAGCTGAAATGACTTCTGATATTAGTTTTAAGTTGGTCTGAGTGAACTATGCTGGCCTGCATTTAGTTACTGTGCTGAATGCTTATCCTGATAAGTAGATCTCATGCTACTTCAGCTGAATTTTTTGTCTGTAAGGGCTCACTCACTGAAAACTTTCATCATCTAACTTGATGTTTGTAGTGGACCACAGGAGTCACCAAAAACCACACTTCTCAGTTTGACCTCCCATCTGCCCTAGTCGTACACATAGCATTATGTCTAGTTAACGTACTGGTGCAGTGCCCATATCTACTATTATACAATACAAAGAACAAACATAAAAGACATCAATCAAAATCCTCAAAATGTCTTTTTCTGCCAACGTTTCCTATCTCCCATCAAATTATTTTAATTACAGCTGCTGAGCTTCATAATTATTTTTAGCCAGGCTGCCTTTTCTGTTGTTATTGAATGTATGATATGCAATGTATTGCACTTCTACATATTACTGGATTTTGTTACAGCAGAGCGACTCCTGTAGCTGAGGCAGAGAAGTGTGCCACTATAAAACCATTTATACTCTTGCTGGAAATTCTCCATCTTTGCTATCAGACTAGGATATGCTTTGGAGAGGAGGACCCTTCTTCCCCCCAAGATATTTCATACTGATGAGTTTTTAGAAAGATTCTTATAGCTGTAAAACAAAAAAAATATAAACATGATATGGTCAGGTTCTCACTGGCAAGAGCATCTAAATATCTTTTTTTTTTCCTCTCTCATGACTTGTTATAATCAAGACCTTTATCTTTTTATGATCTTTGTTTTCAACTATGCATCCTTAACTTGACTTCAGTCTAGGGTCTCTCCCTGCAGGTAACGAAGCGTAAGGTAATTACTGAAAGAAATACATTAAGAAAGTAAGCTTGGCTTTGGCTGAGCAAAAACAATTGGGTTTCAAACACACCAGCAAGAAGCCTGTGTGTTTGAGTGCTACTGAAACACCTGCCATTTATAACAAGACAATAGCGAGACTTTTCTGAAAGACACTGGTAAATGTGCAAGTCACTTACCCAGGAAGAATTTTTATTGCGTTTCTGAAAGCAAAATTACAATAGCTGACAAAACATGAAAGTTTCATCATGGTGGATTAGAATGCACACAAGGCATTCAAAGGAATTTATCGTTACTCAACATTTCAGCTAGCGCTCCCTTAACGCGTCTTTGGGGAACAGATTTGTCTCTGCACTCTATAGAAAACCCATGCACATAAAAAGGTTAGATTACAGAAATCTAGTAAATAATAAAACAAACAGCTAGTTAGACTATACAGCCAGATGAGCAAACATGTGTTGCCCCTACACTACTGATCTCCAAAGAAAACATGCATTTCTTTACCTCTAATACAATTGTTTCTTTGCTAAGGAACTTCCATGACTTGAGGGACTGGCAGTTGATTTTAAGATGCCTCATCCCTCTTTGCTTGACACAGACTGTGCCTGAGCAGGTTTCTTTACATTTCAAGTAACAAAGTGCTTGCAGATACAAAACCTGATGCCACCTCTCACTGTCAAGAAATGCTCTCAACATTTGTGATCGCCAAGGATCTGTCCGAAAGGACAAGGAAGGTAGAGAGCTGATATTGCTCAGACATAAAAGGTTTAGGAAAAATAAACAAAAAAAATATCATTGTTGGAGGGCAGGTTGCCGAGCAACCTGCCCTCCAACATATCATTCCACTGGCTGAGTGGAGACAGAAGGCTATTTGTTTTTGGATAAGATCAAGAAACAATTTAACAACCTTACCTTATTATTAAGACTGCAGACAAAGAAGAGGAGTGAGAGGACATTCAGTTCTCAGTCAAGTAAATACTAGTCAAGACTACAGCAAAATAACCCTCATGGTAGCAACAGAATCATGGGATATAAACCTAAACTGGGGAAAACCAACTGGGTGAAATGCTCCGAGCTCCATCTTGCTGCAGATGGTGCCTTTTAGAAAGCTTAGAAACAGGCACACTTCAGCATAGAGGTTCCACTGGTAATCTGACTTTTAATATCATTAGATTTTTTCTCATTACTCCAAGAAATTTTGATTAATAAATGAGAAAACATGACAGCATTCAGTGCCATCTTGGAGGATATCATTCTTGGCCTTATGCTGTGTAAAATTTGTACACACTGGGAGAGAATCAATGATTGATGCTAAATTTGTTTCATGGGTGAAACAAAGTTTGAAACAGGGGTATATAAATTTGAGGAAGAATTACTGAAATTGATGAAGATTGACTATCAGCTTTCTGAAGGCAAAAATCGGGTGTGACTTTACATGAAGTTACGCATGTAGCAATTAAACCACGAAGACCACACTCTGACTATGGCACTCAATTTAGGGAACAAATGGCTCTGAAGAAGGCGTGAGGATGATCCACTCAACATTCTATTCAAGTGTTAAGCTGTGAACTAAAGAACAAACTCATTGTGAGATGTTTAAATGGGAGTATATTTAGCAGGAGTATTTCTGTACTTCAGTGTGCTGTTCTGGATCCACACTTTGAAAAGTACATTGAAAAATTAGGCAATAATAGAAGGAAGTCATAAGGAAACATTAAAGAAATTGAAAAAGATGCTGCATCATGGAAAAACTAATTTAGCTGAATTCTGATGGGATCACAGAGCAACTTTATCACAGTCTGTAAGAATTAGACAGAAGCTCTGAAAGAAGGAGGCTGGAAAGCTCCCTGACAGCATGACTGCTCGCCAGCCTCACCTCCGGCTGCTGCGAGTTCTTTGTCAGTGGAAGTTTTTAAACTGTGATTTCAAAAAATTCCCCCCCCAAAAAAGTTCCTGATTTTTGCCTTCTAGAGCCCAGGCTGCCCAGGGGTCACAGGGGTGGTCACGATGGCTCTTCCTGCCCTTCCACCTGAGATTCACTGCCAGCATCCACAGCTCACAGTGATGATCCTGAGTATTTTTTTAACTTGCAAGAAGCCTATTAGAAGATCATGGGCTATTGAAGCAACTCACAGGTGTCAGCCAGGTTGGGTAACTGCCCCCAGCATCCACAAACACTGCACAGTGACATTAGTCTGGAGCTGGTCTTACCATTCTGCATATGGCCACCTTATTCGACTCCCACTGGCAGGTGCCACTTCCACTGCCTGGAATGCCTTTGTGCTAAGACAGACCTCACATTTTCCTTAGATGAGAGAGATCCCTCCACTGACTGCAGACTCTCCCGTCCTAGCGAGAACATCCCCCATGCCATCTCTAGGAAGGACCTCTCTCTGCACACCCTCCCATCCACCTCCTGGGAAAACAAATGAATGAGGATGTGGCCACACATCCTAATACCGTATAGAAGACTTTTAATCATCTTACCTATGAAAACTGCTGTGTAAGCTTTTTTTTGTCTCCTGGCAAGTTTTGTATTAATATATTATCTCCCTGCAACTCGTGACTACTTCCAGCTGGTGCCAGAGAAACAGGAAACTGTTTAGATGCTTTCTCCTGTTCCTATGGCAAAAAGCAAAGAAAGAAAAGGAGAAAGTATATCATAGAGTACTGAAAACAGGTACCTTTTATTAGTGTAGCTGATAGTGCTGTACAGTTTGCTGTTCTTGTTTAATTGGGCTACATATTGATTTGATTGTTGCAATGAAAATAGATGAATGTTCCTTAATTACATTTTAAATTCAGCTTTCTGAGGTTGAAGATGTTTTTGAAAATCACACATTGCTGCCAGCCTCACTGCAACACAGGTTGTCTTAAAGTTGGGCTTATGCTGAGTGGTTATGTCCAATGCTGAACCAGTGCAAAGCCTTCATTAAAATAAAAAGTAGCTCTATAATGATATTTACATGACATTCAAAGTGCTCTTTGTTCTTACAATAAAACATGTTCCAGATAATTCCACGCTACATAACCATAGTTCCTATCATTCATTTTTGTGATTTTCCATACGTAAGTGAAGATTTTTCATAACACGTCCACTAATTATTACTTTTATAAGGAAAGGTTCAGAAGTATTTAGGCTTCTAGGAGAGTGAAGACAAACGCATTAGAGAAATAATTCATTTAGCCTCCAGGAGTAACCCTCAACTCACTCATAAAAGCTCTTGCCAGTCAAATCTACAGAATACAATTTGATTCAACTCTAGGGGAGGAAAGAGAAACACTTGCCTGCCTCCAAAGTTCAAGTGAAAATGCTTGAATTGCAGCTGCCAAGATGGGAGGTGGCAGAAAATGGAGGATTTGAATCTAGGGGGAGAATGAGTAAAAAAATATTTATACATTCTGTCGTTCAGTTCTAATTGCTTCAAAGATTATTTATTTTTCATTTTTTTGGAAAATAGCTTGCAGCTTCTTAACATATTTTTCAAAGAAGGAGCTGGAAGGCATAATAAAAAGCAAGCAGGGATATGCTTTCTGAATAGACTGAAATAATTAATGTGAGAATGCTTCCGCTTGAGCATTTTTTATGAACAAAAAATACATTATTTTTGCTTTTAAATTGGAGATAATTTGTTACACGGAAGTGGTGGTTTCTTTAATCTTGCAATAATGCTAATTACGACGGTCTTTGGAATCTCAGTTTTTGCAAAGCTGTTCCATTGTTTGTTGCTGACATAACGAGGCTACTGAAGGACTTCACAGGCTCATGGCCCGCTCCCCTTTTGTCTGCTCGCTGTCCTTCCTTGCTTTCCCAGTCCCAGGCCTCCTTACTTGCCTGATTTGGCCCTGTGTGAGTTTCATCTGCTCCGGTTCACAGCCCTTCCATGAGCATGGTTAGGACAATCCGTGGTCCAAAGACAATTGTCTCATGCTTCCTTCATAAATAGCAGCTCTTTCCAGAGGCTGACCTAAGCTCAGTGTCACAGCTAAACCTAAAGGAGGAGGAATGTCTCCCCACACTACAAACCAACAAAGTCCATTTTCAAGGGGGAGGCAGGAAGTTTTTGTTCCTTTTTTCCTACTGAAATGCACCTTTTGCTTATTTTTGTTTGGTGTACACCTGTATTCCCAGGGAGCCCAGTCACAGAGCTGCACTTGTTACCTGCGCAAACAGAGACAAAAAGCAAAATCCTCATTCTAAGAGGCCTAGAACCCAAGCACATCTCTGATCAGGCACGCGGACGTACCACGACACTTGTTCAGCATCCATCTCATCTCAAACCAAAGTCAGTTTGCTTTAGCACAGAGCCAGGTCCTCGCATAAGGTTCTGGGTGAGACCCGGGGCCCCACGCATTCCCTTCTCATTGCAGAGAGCAGCACGGGGCCTTAGTGCATCGCTGGAGTGTTGCACATTTTTCTGGATGGGGCCAAGGCCTGACACATTTCCATCACAGAAGACAGCACATGGCTCTCCCAGAGGTGTTTGCAGCCCGGCGGGAATTCAGTGGGTGTATTTACCTTCTGAAAAGCACATATGGACACTGTTTCTGCAGCCACAGAGTTTCATTTGGCAGAGGAACTGGTGCTTATCCACCAGGCAAGCCTGACACTCCCTCGTCTCTAATCAGGGCTGTGTACACAAACAGAAACAACACGCTGTAAGTACATGTACGCACCATGTTCCTTTCTCCAGGCATCTTTCATTATTCAGCATGTTTTCACTGCTGAACAACAAATTGTTAGTGGTGTAACAAGGCAGGAACACGTGTTCAGGTATGGCGTGCTACCTGCAAAGCCTGGCACGCCATGCCAAGCTGCAGCGCTCTCTGCTCTGCCTCAGAGCAGCAGCTGAGGCAGCAATGAAACCTATGGCAGTCTTGTGAATGGGCAAGGTGGGAAAGCCTGTATTTATCAAGCCTAGAGGATAAGATGAAGATGATGAGGGGTCATATTTTTGAGTCATTTATCTGAGGAGATATTTCCTCTCCCCGACAAAATACAAATGTAGTGTGGAATAAGAGGCCAGGCAAGGTTACCAGGTAGAAACGATGCCCAGGTTAACAGTGGGTTGACAGTACTACTCAGTGTGATCAAAGAAACAGACGACGACATAGGGAATTGATTATAATGAGATTTTTTTTAGCTGTGTTGAAGTTGGCGGAGAGCAAAACATCTGCAATGATACCTGAGGAAGGCAGGCTGAGCTTTTATTTTGAAATATGAGAGCTAAGTCTGAAGTAGGAAGATGGATGGATCCGTGAATCATCAGGATAGAGGTAGTACTTAAATTTGAGTTTTCAGATGAAAGTGGATAAGGACAAGCCTCTAAATGAAAAGTAGAAATAGATCTGTGAAAGAGATGAACCAGCAAAAAAAAGAGACATAAGACCAAGAAATAAGTTTTAAGAAGGATACGAATGAAGGGTATTCACAGTTCAAACCAAAGAAGTCACGGGGTTCTGGGGAGGTCACCTGGTGCATCCCTCTGCCCTAAGGCAGGATCAATTATCCTCTTTCTTTCCTTTCAGAAGTCTGTCTGCTCTGTTCTGGAAGGGCTCCAACGGTGGAGATCCCACAACCTCCGCAGGCGTCTACCTTAGTGCTTTATTATCCTGATTGTTATGAAAGTTTCCTGATGTCTAACCAGAATTCTTTGCTGTAATTTAAGCCCATTATGTCATGTCCTTTCTATTATGCACAGATTGTTTCTGTCTTTTCTACCACTGTTTCTTCTGTAATTGCTTTCATGTCCTCTCTCAAGTGCTTATTATTTAGGCTAAACAACCTTGCTCATTCCATCTGTATGGCTAGGTTGGGATGTCTAGTGTATTCAGTCTTCTTTCCAAACAAGTTGCATCCTTGTATTTTTCAAATAAGGAACCTAACCCAGGAAAAAAAGTGCTCTGTCTAGCTGAGGTCGGTGGCAGTGTTGTGAGAAGAGATCGTTTCCCACATCTCACAGACAATAGATCTGTTGGAACACTGCGACTTCGCAACTGCCTTAATCACAGCAGGATGCTGCTGCCGACTCCCAGCCAGGTTGTGATCAGCACTGATCCCAAATCAGTCAGCTTGTTCTCTGTGTAGTTGGGCAGCTTCTTGTGCTTAAATGCGGTCAATCTGTAGCCATAAGACTTTCCTTTTTGTGCCCAGCTGCAGCCTCCTCAGAAGGATCATTTAGGTGAGGATACAGTGTATCTGCCCACTGTATTTTTTAGACATTGATTTTTATATTACTCCTTTGGGGAAAATTACAAAAAAAACCCTATCAGTCTGAACTGAAACTACTTTTTCATCAGACTTCAATACTTATTGCATCAGGGTCCAAAAGACATTTAAAATTTCTGTTATTTACTGACTCTGAAAGTCTATGAAAGATTCAGAATTGCATTTTTAAAATAATATTTTTCATGCTTTTTCTGCAAACTCCTTTTCTGAAATAAGAAAATCCTCTATCTTATGTATTAAAATGTATTCAGATGTATTTGTTTCAAAAGCTGAGCCTTGGTGTTTTGAATCTATCTGTCTTTGGGAAAATATTTTCCAGGACCAAAACTGAATATTCATGCTTTCTTATATAAAACTCCTTTCCAAAGAACATCTACTGAAAGTATAGATTTCTGACTCATGCAATGGCCCAGCATGACTCTATATCTTCCCCAATCCACTTGTCCCATCAGACACTCGGAATAGCAGCTTACTCTATTTGAGCAATACAGCACTCATTTACAGTTTCCTTTTTTTCCAAGCTATTAGCCCTAGAAGTCTACCTCCATTGGCAACTCTTAGTGCTATGCAATAATTTACCAGCTACCAGCACCCCAGTGTGATGTGATGGTGTAGCAGCACAATCATTAGTTTCTATTCCGCAGTGGCAGGATATGACAGGGATTCTACAATTTCGGATGATTCTGGTGTCAACTAACTGTGACACTCCATCAAACCCTGCATCCTTAATGTCATAGAGAGTTACATCCTTTCATGGATGATAAAGCATGGGCATTCTGACAACCCCAGTTTAACTGTCCTCGTTGGCCTCACTAGGCTCATGTCACTTCATTGTTTTATAACTTAAATTGTCTCATATTGAAAATGAGGATTCAATTTGAGATTTTTATTGTTAACCTTTAAGGGCCTTGGAGCTCAAAGTCTACTCTATCTGCTAGAGGTAAGTGAAGTTTATGCTCTAGTTCTTAATCTACCTTTGGTTACAGATTTCTGCACACGCACCCCATGGCTTCCTGATAGCTGTCTGAAAATTTCTCAGTTTTCAGTAGCGAGAAAAGAGAATAAATACAGATCTTGAGCAGTTTTCAGGGCTGTTTTTAAAGACAGGTTCATTTTTCTTCTGTTTGTTTGAATCTTTCCACTTGTTTCACCTTAAAATTTTATGTTAAAGCTGGAAAGAATTGTTCTCCTTGCACAGCCTCCTCTTTGAGGAAAGTGCTGTTAAAAAACAAAAATTCAATGAAGCTTACAAAGGGCAAATGCTAACTTCTACATTGAAAATGCTTTAAATTTTAGTTTATAACACAATTCTTCTTTGTTCTCCAAATGGTCACTTTTCTTTTATTAAAACCAGTTATTATCAGAGAAAGCACGTTCTTTGTGAAATGGCATTTGAGTAGTCAAAACCCCAATTTTCCGTAAAGAAATATTTCAAGGGGAAACTTTTTACACGCCCTACTAAGCACCAAGTCTTTCCATTTAAACACCTCCACAAGTGGCCAAAGTTTCAAAAGAGATGCTCTTCCACTTAGGCACCCGAAGGAAGTGTTTGAATTCTGAGCAGCTTTTGAAACATCAGGCCACCTTGTTTGAGGCGTGTAAGAGAAAGATGTGCCCTTTTCAAGATGTAGCTCCAATAAGAGGTCCTTAAGAACTTTTGAAAAACTACTCTTTAAGAAGAAGAGGATTAGATCAAGATGGGAATATTACAGGCATAAATACAGATTTAACTCTGAAATCCATCTCAATTGCATGTGTTTATGTGCTATTACGGCATGCTTTCTCTTTGTGTTTTCAGTGCAAGTATTGTAGGTATGGAATTGAATGGATTACGAATCAGCTATCTTTGGAACAACATGATAATTATTGCTGTTGAGAAAGATGTTTTTGTTGCACAGAAACACACCTAATTTCTGTTTGTGCAGTTGAGATTTCTTGAGGCCAGGGCTGACATCCAGCATGCCATTAGGTACGGAAAGAAGTCCATTGTGCTTCAAACTGGCAGAGAGCTTGCAAAAACTAAGCTTAAACAGAGGTGGATCCAAGCCAATCCCACTGTCAGCTCTCAGATCTCTACTCCCCTGTTCTTTCCCTGGAACAAGTAACCTTTTGCCCTTCCATTTTGTAAGGCATAAAGTAACTCTTCTTAATTAGGATTATTTTTTCCCCTGCTGGAAAATGTATTAACAGAGATTATTCTCAAAGCACAAAACTGCCTCCTCTTTATCTGGCACAACGCTGCTGTAGAACAACCAGGAAGTTCACAGACCTCTAAGTCACAACACAGTACAGTATTTGCAATAATAGCTCCAACAAAACCACGAAATTTGGGGCTTTCGATCACTTTAAAGGGTACTCCTCCTTATTTTGTTATACCACCCCTCCCTGCCACATAAACCCATCAAGCTCCATTATTTTTCTTAAAAGAATCAGAACTTGGCACTTCACCACAAACCAACCTGTTGCTGAGAATATTAATTTGGACGTGCTTCATGGGATGCTAAGAAAATATTAAACTTGAGGAAGGTCTCCTTCCATTTCCACAAGGCTCTGCAGGCAAGTCAACAAAACCTCATTGTCAATAACATCAAGGACTGTTGACAGATCTAATAAAATCAACATAGATTTATTTTCTGTGGCCCTTGCCAAGTAAAGATCAGCAAGAGATAACTACCCTTATATTAAACACACATCTAAAGACAACACAGTAGGGATGAAGGATGCTCGCGAAAGACACAAACAGGCTTCTTCTGTTTGCATCATCCCAGAGATACTACAGAGATTAAAAATTTCTGTCAATATAAGGGCTAAAATCACCTGCTGTGAACAAACTCGTGAGCTACAAAGGACTGGTCATAGCGTCAACAAACCAGAAGATATTATCATCAGAGCACTCTGCTGACTCCTCTCTGCTGTAAACTCTTGTCCCACCAATTGCAATGAGAGCAATCACATCAAACACAAATGCAACAAGGACACATGTGAAACTGGGAGGGAGATTTTCCCATACATCCCGCTAGGAAGACAAAGAAGTTGTTTTTGTGTCACACATCAGAAGGACGATCTGATAAAATGCTCTGCTAAAAGCTCTTCTGGAAAGATAAGGCCATCTGCTCTGGTAACAATGCACAAGGAAAACAACAACAAACCCCAAACAAACAAACAGCCCTCACACAGCACAATGCATCCAGTCAGGAGCTTAACAGAATTCAGCTATATTTATTGTGATTACCGGAACTACTTCCCCCCTACATATATATACTTATATGTGATGTATACGATTATTTTCAGATGGTCATTGCAGATAAGATACTGGACACAAAGTTTCATGATTTTCCTGGTGTTCCTGAATACCATATTTAAAAGTGGCGTTGTGTTGACTTCTTTCCAAATTTCACAGATAGTTCTGAACTAATAACCTGCCCTAAGTGGAGAAGATAAGTCTGGTGATGACAAGGGAGAGCCTTAGCAGGTCCACTTTGACTCAGTAGATCAGGTTGGACAGAATTCAGCTGACTTATTGGGACTGGGAGTGTAAGGGCAGAGATGCTGCCATTTGGGCTCAGAGACATTTTTGTTACATGCAGAGCAATCTCCTTTAAGGACTACAAGGAAACCTCTAGTAATACATCCACCACTGTCCTCAACTAAACCACTGTGAATCATTAATATCAATGAGCAGGGAATCTGAAATTATTTCCCTTAAAGGGCAAACAGATCTGAATTGTGCTCACATGGTTCATGACAGAAAATGAAGCAAAAAGGAAAAAAAAAAGGTTTTGTAGTTTGGCTGCTACAAAGCTCTGCATGAGAATGGAGATAATGGCTATTCGTGGTGTTCCTCAGCTGCTTTGGAGAAGCCACTGGAGCATCTCTGGACCAAATCATTGAGCTCCCTACGGGGCTCTGCACACTGTCTCATTGGCAACATTGCAAGAGCAAATATGTTGCTGATTACTTCTATCCAGATGATCAGCTCCTGGAAAATGACGTTCTAACAGGGGACATTAAAGGGCACGCATAACATTTTTTCCCCTCTAAATGACAGAGCTACTTTAAAGTTGCCAATGGAATTTAAAACCAGCAAAACCAGACGTGTGTTAAGCAAGAATGTAAGAAAGTCCATATGAGGTGGCAGTAAAGGTCCTTCTAGCCAGATTCCTCATTGCCAGGGCTTAGGGGAGAGGCCTTAGTGAAAAGTACATGAACAGGGCTATCACATTGCTCCTACTTGGGATGTTGTAAACATTGTCTTGAACTACCTCTGTCACTTAATTTCACTTAAAATTACTTTTGGTAACTAGTATGAACACACATATCGTTTATAAAATGAGCTAGTTTGCTATGCAACATCATCTGCCTTCTGGTCAAAAGCATAAAGAAATGCTTGGTGTCTCCACCTAAGCTTTAATTTTGTCCATGAATTCATTTTAATTTCCTTTGCACTTCTGGATTGCATATATTACTAGAAACAAAAATCCCATTTCCAATCTGGCAGCAGTCCAGGAGTACCCAGAGCTCGCAGCAAGGGATTTCCTCCTCCACACCTGATCTCCATCTCCTCTCTTGCCACAGAAGACCGAGTACCCATGGAAGCACAGACAATCCCCTGGATGGCTCTAAAACAAGTGCTGATCTTTGATTTTGAGGCCCATCATCTATTGAAATGCAGGAGTCCAGCTACCCCTGGCCCCTTTCTCCCTCCTGTGCAGGCATCAGAAGCAGGGAACAGTTCAAAAACAGTTTTTCTGTGAGGAAAGCCCTACAAAGCCATCTGAAATTGCAGAGTGAAAATTGCAGTGAAGTACTTCTCCAACAAGCCAGATTCTGCACTGAAAGCCAGTCACTCCGAGGCACTGCAGGTATAATGGCACAGACACCTCATGCGTTACCCTGCCTTGCAGCTCTCTTCTGCTCTGCCTGTGGGATGTTTCTAGGGCCGGATCCTATGAACTCTTTGAGAATAGCACAGAGATCTGATTGCAGATCAGGGCTTGCAAGCCCTTGAGCACTATCCGAACGGTAAATAGGTGACTGCAAAAAAAGCGATGCTAACACAGTAGCCTTTTGCTCCACAAGTTGTCTGGTACTATTTGTGTGCAGCTGGGACATAAAAGCTGCAGCTTTTTGATGGTCACAGACTGCAAATTGCAGATGTTATTTTTCAGAGTAAAGGTTGTTTACCTGAAAAAGCTTTGCAGAGACAAACATCAAGGTACGAGGATCACAGCCATCCCTGCTGACAAAAAGGATCTTAAACACAGCGAGAGCACGCACGAGATGTGATTCTCTTCCACCCCTACACTTTATTGCCACCAATAGGACTGGGAAGTCTCTCTCATGTTGCACTCAGTTGGTACTGCAGAAAGCAATTAAGCAATTGAAAGGGAAAATCATGCCTCCTCATGGAAAACAATCAGCCATGAGGTAAATAAACAAAGCTTTGTGAGATCACAGATTTCTTTTCTGTGCTCTATGTTTGTGCTATAAAGAATTTGGTGTGGGATGTGAACTGATTCACTTAACCTACGCCACTTGAGAGCAGCAAAGCCGTAAGCTGCTGTTGTCCTACAGTCAGTGATGTACCTAGAGTGGTCAAAGAGGACTTCAGCTTCCAGTAAGCTTAATCCCTCCATGAGTGTAAATTGATCACTTTACATTAAAAAAAGAAAAAGTCAATTTTGCATCTGACCCTTTCACCTTCATATGACGACATGACATCTTAAAATCATAGTAAGTATTAGAAAAATTATGTTTTAAATATGGGCCTTTGTATCTTTTACCACATTCTCTCCTGCAGTGGTTATTACCTAATAATTTTTGACACTGGTGATTAAATAGAAAAGTTTTACGTTTTATGATTCTATTTCAAATACACAATTGCTAGCATATATATCAAGGCAAAAATTAAGCCCTTCCTAAAGAGTCCGTAATTATATTTATGCATTAAAGTGTCAACCGCTCGAAGTGAATGATTTCAAACAATATTTTTATGTAATTGTTTCAAAAATCAAACTATTAATCAGACTTTATCGTCAATCTCAACTAATGGTTTCATTTCAATCTTTTAAACCATTCAGGACATTTCCTAATTTGAGAAATCCTGAATAGTTAACCAGCCACACATAAAGCGGTGAGCAGACCTGGTCAACAGAAGCTCCTCTGCAGCAGAATCAGCAAAACCCATCACCGAGAAAGCATTTCATTGCACACAGACCCTGCAACACTTAAAATATAAGAGGAAGGGAAAAACGAGACCTCTATCGAGGAGTTCAGGAGCAGGAAACTTTTAAATTTTTATTTCAACAATGATTGATTTTTCTGGCCTCTGTTTCCTAGATCTTTTTATATGCTTGCTTAGGAGGCAGATCTGCCAGTCAATAGTATGTATGCAAAACAGTCAAGTTCTGTTCTTCCCTAAAGCAGTGTTGCTGTTCCCAACTAGTGTAAGTTGCAGAGCAAGACTGGGTCCCTGCATTGCTGAGGTCGCTGTTCACTCAGATACGGAGTGTACAAATCACATCTGAAGTCATGGGTATTTTTAATACCTGCTTCCCAGATGATGAGTTCACGTTGCATAATAATTTCAGGCCAGCAGTAGATCCTAAAGAATTCTGGACGTCGCAACAAATGGCTTGACTGGAACACCCCGAGAAGAATGATTTAAAATAGGAGAAGTTCATGCATACGTTTTTAAATAATGTGCCAAGGGAAAAATAAATCTTCTGTACATCTGCCCGCATTTTTTTTTTTAGATCAGATTTCAGTCACTGAATTATAAAACGAAATGAAACAAAACTAAAAAACAAAAGAAAACAAAGAAACACATCTCAACATAAAACGGGTGAGTAGATTTGCATGGGAGATTATTTATTCTTAGGTTTGCCCGCCAGAAAAAACAGAGCACTATTGCAATTTGATAGATATTTTCAAAAAACATATCTAACTCAATCACAGATAGAGATTTCCGGATACTAACAGCAGCTTTTAATTCTGCTTTGACAAATTGATGTAAATAAAGAGACTCAGAAAGGACAATCACTAGAAGTCTAAATCTCTTTTAAGCAGCCTTTGTCTGAGCTTCCCTACTGGTGGCTCTCTGTAAACTGGACACAAATTAATGCTCCTTTCTGCCACGAACTGTTTGAAGGCAGCTAGAGGCGGCCACCGCCATTTCTGCAATTCCTCCTCTCCTTACAACTCTTACCAATGGAAGCGGTCTTTGCGTGGGATCCCTCTGCCACAGGGAATCCAATACCTTGAATTTCTCCCTCAGCTTTGGATTAAAAATACCCTAAAAAAAGTCAACGGTGACTTAGTTAGTCTGCCACGTTTCTCTTGGTTTCACATCATTTCCACCCAAAATTATAGCTCAATCTGTATTTGTTCATACTTGGCCTGAAATCACTTGACACAGAGCCCATTTTTGCCAAAACCTCACTGAACCTGACTTACAGCTCTGGATTTGTAACAAAAGCTCAAACAAAACAAGTTTCACCTTGTAGCAAGTTTTATTAAGGAAACCTTAGCAGCGCTCAAGGAATAGCACTCTACTTGTTTAGAGGTTAAGAAAAAGTTATTAAAATAATAAGATTGGAACTCACAGTGCAAATTAATCTGCCCAGGACTGCAAGATTGTTGGATGAAACTAAAGACTGTTGTAAATAATGTATTTCACAGCCTTTAAACTCGACACTGAGGATGACACTTCAGGTTGGATCACAGAGACTTCAACAGAAACTTGTAGTGGCCCCCAGATACATAGATATCCAAGGAAAAAAAATTACAAAGGATTTTAAATGTATAGATCTGGCACGCTGCAAGGTTTGATAATCTTGATGAATTTGGCTCAGATACTAGAAGTATAGCCCCAGGTAAAATTTAACACACCTTCACGTTCCACATTTTGATGCTTTTTGGTCCAGAAGCACTGCAGTGAATGGAAGGGCCTCTCACACTCAAACTCCACGGCGCCAAAATTAAAAACAGCAGAAGGATGAAACCAGCAATAAGGAAAGTATCACCAGATTTCCTTACATTACTTATTGCAGGATGAAATTATTTGAGCAGTAATACCTACCGGACTTTGTGATTCACCGGACAGGTAATTTTGCTCAAACTGAACTTCATCTCCTGTTTACCCGTAAATGTGGAGCACACCAGGAAAGGAGATTCGTGAACAGCCATCTGAAATGTCAATGGCTCCCCTGCCTATTACTAAGCTGGGTTTGCTTCAACCTATGATGAGGAGCGTATTCTTTTTTTGTCCTAACAGTCATGGTAAAGCATTTGGTATATACTGCAAACGTCACTGCTTACCAAAGGTGCAGACAGTCGGCTTTACTAGGCGATTTCCTGGCTTTTAAGACTGCATTTTTCTAGCCAATCTTGCTGTATTTTAAACTGCATTGTATGAGTTTCCCTTTCCTTTTTGGAATAGTATAATTTGCTTCATAAATTACATATGGTGGAAGCCTGTTGAATGAATAACCTTGTTGCACAGAAAATTAATTCTTTTGACAGGTTTATTCCTTTAACAGATATTTGGTGGAGGATTTTACTGCATTATTGTATATATTGTGGCTTGCTGCGCAGAAAATGTTTCACAGCATTTCAGCAGATTTATTCCTTTAACAGAAATAACTGTTCCCATCCGTTTACCATTTGTTACCTATGAAATAAATTTCTTAGTTACAGATTCTTAAAAGAAGCTCACTTGTTTTGCTCTTGTGTTTCATTTGAGTGCAAAGAAAATGCATTTTTCCTTCAATCACTATTCATTTAAATGCATGATAATATATACAGTTGTAATGAACCATATTTTGTTTGATTATGTTAATCTGTAACAGTGTTAATTTCCTTATATATGTGTTTATGTGATTTTTTTTTTAAATTAACATTCTACCACATCTTACTAGGATATCCTGGATTATTTAAGGCTCCGTACACTATCTTGGCATGAGAATTACATAGCACAGATAGCATGATGACAGCAAAGGAAGTCAGATTGAATGCCACATGACCTGATTTGAGCAAGGCTAATTATGTAATTAAGATATTGAAACAGGAGCCAGAATCTCTGAGTGCTGCGCTAGTTTCGCCAAGAACCTCCGGTGGGATATTCAGCATTTGGCTTTTCTGTACACAACTCTTCCCTGCTGCATATGAGGGTACTGACATTCAAAAAGCAGAATAAAGCTGCTATGGGTGTGTGGCTCGCAGCACACCCTGGCTCAGATGTGCAAAATGTTTGTAAAATCACTCCTGCATCTTGCATGGCTCTCAACTTGATGTATAGCTTACACTCATAGCAGGAACTCAGATAAAGCTGTAAGGAAATGTGGTGCTTACTGCTTGTTCATTAAATGTAGAGGAGAATTAGTAGGTTTTGTGGGATTTTTTACTTGTTTGGAGATGGATCGTTCTAAAATGCTTTTAATTACTTAGCATTTGATTATTTTTATGGCTCAGATGTGAGAAGAACTGCAAAATAGCGTGATGAATGTAAAATTAGAGATATTCAAGGATGACATGAATATGATGGTAGAGAGTGGTAGAAGACATGGCATAGGCACACACTGTAGCATTCCCAAGAATCTGCAGTCACATTGATTTCTATGCTGAAGTGTTTCAGAAAGCCTGCTCAGACCATTCTTTGCTCCGACCACCAAACTATGCACACAGCTTGCTTTTGAAGCCCAAGTCTCCCAAGACAATGGTGTCAATGCTTAACCCAAGTGAATGAAGAAACAGAAGTTTTAGCAGGTCACACAAAGACCTCACAGGTGGGTGAGTGAGAATGTGTAAGCCATAGTGAGCACTTGAATGAGATCCCTACCATCCTACCTAATTTAACAGCATGCAGACTCATGTATACCAAGACTATGGCCTTTCTATGTAGACCATTGTGCTCTCAAGTAGTACTCATATTAAGCCAGAAATAGCCTTCACGCTACTGAGCAAACCCGCTCCCTTGTAGGGATCTCTAATGTGATAATTGTCCACAGATAGAGCAAAAAGTATATTCTTCTAGTTATTAACTTCTTTGAGCAACACACCTTTGGAAATCCTACCTAATACGTAACTCTTATATGGCAGAAGTCTTTCAGAAAAGAAAAGCTACATCAGCACAAACATCTCAGCAGCATCTCAGTGTTATGTCTCATCAAAAAATGCAGTGTGTCTGGTTACTGCTTTTTAAATACAGAAAACTGGAGTTACATGCCAAGGAAATCAGCAGAGATCCAGACTAGCACAGGAGTGAGTTACTCCTAGAGATATAGGAGGGGTCATGTGGCCGCAGCTCAAGCGAGCATCTAGGGGCTGGGGGCAACAGCGTGGACTAATGCGGTTTGATTCAACTGTAGAGAAGCACTTCAATTGCATTCCTTGTATAAAACCTAAATCTGCAAAATGCATATGAAAAGAGAAAGTGTTTTACTGTGCTCTCCCTCCCCATTTTACATGATTTCTCCATACCTACATGACTGTACTCCCTGAATTTCCTTGAGATTAATGGCCAAGTCTGCAAGTGACCATGGCACACTCCTCACCTTTTAATTTCTGGGGAATTCCCTGTCTCAGTTGCTATTGTTTAATTGCAGTCTAGTAAAAAATAATTCCAAAGTTCTCTGAGAGAGACGCCAGCAGATATATGGAAAACACATGAATATGTAATTTTAACAGCTAAAACTATACATATCTGGCAGGCCTTACCTAATGGTTGCACTGAATCCCCTTGGCAAGCTTATATTAATGTTATTTTTACTGTTCCATTGGTTTATTATATATGCAGAAAGCACAGTATTTTATCCAAGTTGCAAGGAAGCCAGTCCATTCATGATAGGTCCAAAAGAGATCTTTGAAATGGAAAAGGACAAATATAAATTGTTTTCTACAGAGTAGCCAAGTGTCTACTCAGATTCATGGCCTGAATGTGTAGCCTTGAAAAATCAAACAGATTTCCAATCAAGAAGTTACCCACATCTGGAATTTGAGAAGGTAAATTATATTTCTCTAACAGACACCCTGGATTTCACAGTAAGATGACTTTTTTTTTTTTTTTTTTCTTCACAGAGACCAATCCAAAACACATAATGCCAGGGAAAATATAGAGTTATACTCTGAAGGATTTGGAAAAGACTATTTAGCAATCACAGCAGCACTTTGGCACTTGCATGAGAGCGCTGCACGCCTGTGCGAGCACAACCTCGCGTCTCTTCCGTTGGACTTGACTTTGTCTGTATTTGCATCCAGCTGTCTTCCTGCACGATAACCAGAACACCGGAAATTTGCTGAGGATGACACACACAATCAGTGAGGAGATTTTAGTCATTGCATCAAATTAGCAAATTCTCAATCCTGACTAAGATACAGCGAGGAAACAAGCTGCCAGCAACACCCTCTGAAGCAGATGGTTCCCACCACTTGGAATGCTCCTTTCTGTGCACTTCAGCAGCTCCTGAAATAACAGAGTGCTGCAGAATGGAGAAGGAAGATGAGTGGAAAGTCAGACATGGTGCTGAGCTCCACTCAGCAGCCTCTTACTGGTGGTTTGGTCAATGCTCCTCTGCCCTCTTGAGAAAATTCACTGGCAAGTCATCACTAATGACACATCTCTGTCTTGCTGGGTGCTGCTTTATGGGTACCTACTGGGCGTTTTTCACCTTGTTTATCTGAAGGTCAAAAAAAGAAGGATGTCATAAAGCACAGGCTACCTGCAGATCATGGAATAACTGGAGTGCTAGATGGAAAAGAATATATTGTACAAATTGTCCAATAAAATAAATTATTTATATAAGGCATCTCAAAACATGTTAGAAAATTAGGAATTATGAGCTATATCACACTGTGAATCAGGTGTATATTATTAATAGTTCAGATAATTAACAAAGGGCACTATTTGCCAAGAGTCGTGGAAGGCCGTCGGTCATGTGACATTTTAAAAATTAAGATCTCAGGTCTTTCTAAAATCAGGTTTCCTTTAAGTCACAAGCTATTTAGATTGGTGCAGGAATAGCAAAATGAAATGCTAGGGATTTTGCTCTGCAGGATGTCAAATTAGATTATCCATCCTTTAAAGCTATAAATACATGAATTATTACCCTTTTTTTACAAATGAGAAAACTGAGGCATAGACAATATCAAAGGGCTTTATAAATGTGAATGACTCAATAACATTCTGCTATTGTTTATTATCCATATTCCTGTTTTTTAATGACAGAACGGAGGCACATAGAAATGAAATGACTATCTAAAGTCACACCAGTCTCCTTCTTTAACCTGGTAAATGGATAAGTAGGCATGCCATTTTGACATACTAATATATGTGTTAAAGTATTAATTTCCCATACTTCTTGAATATATGGATCATTGGGGAGCAGTTTCTGTTGAAAACAGCAACAGTCATATTTTTCTCACTTCAAACTTTTTTTCCTATTGTGAGACTTCTATTTAACTGGAAAAAGTTAGTAGTTTTGTCTTAGCATGGCAAGAACAAAGTAAATGGTGTAATTTAGCTGACAGAAAACAGGGATTTAGGGTTGGAATACACAGCAATCAGAGCTCAGGGAGTGGGATGCCATTCACACACACTGGACTACAGAATATCAGTGGCAAATTCCTCTCGATCCATTCAGGGTGGACTATTTCGGGTGAAAAATTAATCAACAGTGTTTCAAGGTATTTAGGAGGGCAAAGAAGCAATGTCTTTCCTTTATGGCTACACTGCAGTGATCAGTGCCTCTGCAGGTGTGTAATTTAAAGAGGTGCTAGGAAAAAGATGAACATAAACAGAAAGGATACAGGGTGTACTCGAAGGTTAGTGTAGAGGTTGCAGCTGAATGACTGCAGGGCTACATAACCCAGCCTCAGATAATGCTCAAGTTTATTTGCCTTGATCTGAACTCTCTGCTTAGAGCCAGGACAGAATGATGAGAGGTTAGCAGGGCAATGCCACACAGAACAAAATAACCTGCAGAGAGAAGTTTCTTACAGAATGAGACATGACAGTCTGGGTCCCTACCACTGTGGATCACTGCAACACCACATGTATTTGCAGAAACTCCATGCATTTCACCATGCGGCCCAGGGCTGCAATATGGCTGAATACTGCAGCTCTTAGACCAGTCCCTGTAGCACCAAACTCACATCTCACGTCCCAGTAAGCACACAGCCACTTGGTCAGTCTGGCTCAGAAATAATTAAAAAAGGAAGTTTCTTAATGACACTGACCCCTGCCAGAAAGCAAAGTCTTCCTTCATCTGCTTGTCTTTCTACTACTACTATTAGTCAGAGATGTACCAAAAAGAAAAGTGGCTGACTTATCAACATTATTTTCCTTGTTCTTGATCTAGGTCATCAAGTAGATTAATATGTAGTTGCAAGCTGTTCATTCATTGTAGAGGAGCATGTACATAGCAGGAAATATCTCCCATGGCGCTGATAAACTCTCAGAGGCTATAGGCCAAGGTGTTTATGCTCCAATGGAGACATTTGTGCCAAGTACCTGCTCCCAGTGATATAGTTATAAGCATTAAACTCGAAATGTAACTTTAAAAATCTATTACGGTATATGGCTTTTATTATTTCCAAGACGGACAACTGTGTTGGTTATTATCAATATGTTGTGAAAGAAGCTTTGACACCTGGGATTTGAGGCGGGGGGATGGGGAAGAGGCACACAGGAACATTTAGGCCAAATATTAACAAGCTGATAAAGCGTTACAAAAATGTTTGAGAGAAACGTTTCCCTTTTCTTTCCAGCCCCAGCTTTCAGAATGCACCCAGAAAGAAGAGCGCCAGATAACCTTTTCACTGATAGCATCTAACCACTTGCTTGCCAGGCTCCCTCCTTCCCAGTCTCTCCTTTTCTAGGATCTTCCCAGTATTCCTAAAATCCTCCTGATTCATTTATCTCTTGTCCATGTGATCTCCCACAGTGGAAAGGACTTACTGATTTACCCCAACCATCACTATCTCTGAATTGACTCTATCTACTATAGAATTGTGCTTTTCTTCCTCTTTGCTCTGCACTCAACTTTGTCATCTCCTTCAAGAACAAGCATCTTCCTCCCTTCATTAGTGGGTTCTGTCTGAAAGGCGAAACTGCCTCTTGTCTGGTAGGTCCTCCTCTTCGCAGCCCAGCTCAGCTTTCTGTTGGGAGCATCTCTCATTATCTCAGACTCCCTCTTTCCTTCCTCCGATTTTCCCTTCTGGCTCCTGACCTCCCGCTCAGCTTTAGTGGCTTAACAGCCCTCTCGGTGTGACAGAGGGGCAAGGGCTACTTCTGGATGGTGGTTCCCTGTCAGGACACTTAATATCTTCTTCCAGCATAATGACAGGGAAGGGGAAGGAGAGATGACAAATATGAAATTACAAAAATTCCCCCAGAGCCTACAAAAACAAAGAAACAATGCTCAGAAACAGCACTGAAATGGAAGACTGCAAAGTCGAATCACCTTAAGAAAAACATTTCCAACGCATTAAGACATGGGAAGCCAGGATATGCTTAGAAATCTCTCCAGCTTAATTTACGTCTGAACTGCTTTGAAGGACAAGGACCCAAAATACATATTCCAATAAGCACTTACGTTTTTGGTTCTATAAAAATGTGGAATGTAAACAGCAGTGGGTGTTTCAGGCTGTTTACCAGTAAAATTGCTATTGCACCCGTTGTCATGTAGCATTACACCACTTCAAATGTAGTTAGCTCTTTGATGTGAATTCTGGAGCAGTAGTACCCACATATGGCAACAGAGAACTTGGCCTTCAGCACTTTGGAGACATAACACAGAACCAAGCCCAAGAAGGTGGTGATTTCTTGTCCCAAATTATGAGTTTTTATAGTTTCACAAGAAAAGCTGTAGTTCAGTTCCCCTAAGAAAGAAAATGGGCAGCCTCAAGGCTACGCATGTGGATTAGAAAAACATTTACACGCGTGACCCTGTCATTGTCCAAAGCTTTTAGGAAAGTAAATCTATGCTGCTAAATCCACTAGTATCACTTCATTTGCAATGACGGCAAAAAACAGATCCAGTCAAGAAAACATTTGGTTTCTGTACAGACCCAGCCAGGTTACTTGCGGCCATACAAAAGTTTTCCTCTATTAACGGCCATCATAAAGTTTTTACAATTTCTTACACTTAAATTATGCATACTCCTCATCCATTGAATGAAGTTTCTGATTCCTTTCCTTCCCCAGCTGATACAACAAGAAAGAAGTAAGCATTTACATAGGTTCAGTGCAACGAACCAGCCAGAGTTAAACTTGAGAAAACCACCACGGAAAACAAATCAAGAATAAAGCGCCAACTGTTTAAAAAACATAGACGTCAGCAAAATTATTTTCTTACCTTGTTGTGACATTATGAAGAAAACAAAAATGTGAATGCAAGTTTTGATTAAAAAATCTGTCAGTCAACGTATAATTTAATATGAAGTGACATATACTGCTAAAAGGTACATTTTAGCATTAAAGACCAAAACTCCAATGATTAATATTACAGTGATGACAGAATGGGAGTGCCTTATTTTAATCCACTGTTTATCTCAGCAGAGTAATTTATAGATCACTCGACATGTTTTAATAGCAGGCATAAAAAGGTACCCTCTAATATACACTTGCTTGCAAGATCTGACATTTGGAGTTACACGTTCAGAAAATATCAGCAAACTGCATTTGTTGGACATATATACAAATAACCAGTCATCCTACACACAGTTTATAAAAAGTGATCTATTAATAACAAAACAGCTCCAGAGACATATGGGCTCTTAATATTCAGGTGGAATATCAAGTGTTTAAGTTAAAATAAGGGCAGGAGCACAAAGAGTGGTCAGCGCATTGATTTGGCTGCCAAATATAGTTTTTACCATCATAAATCTCCGGCTGACAACTGCACAAAGGCTGCTTTACCTAAACCCTGCCAAGGAAGGGTGTTTGCTGCCGGATTGCCTGATAGTCACTATGACAACTGATGCCACAATTAGACAAGTACAATCCCACTTTCAAACAGGCACACAAGTCATTAATTCAGCAGGACTTTTGTTGACAATATGTTATGAGGGAAATATTTAATACAATTCCAAGGCTGATATATTCTCCTGTTATCTATAGTAAAATAAATGGCAAGAACTGATGAAAACAACCATTTAATTAGTCTAAAGTGAGCCGGGGAATCTACCCCATACATTTTGGCTTAATAAACTCACAGGTGCACAAAGCTACTTAGAGTTGCTGTGTACCATTTGAAGAATGCGCTATAAAAGGCACTGCATTTGTGGGGGGGGGGAGGGGTAGGGGGGGGAGTAGCAAAGGAAAAAGAGAATAAAATCTTCTGAAAAGTGAGCAAATAAATGCTGTTCCCTGGTCTCTAATCCTATGAAGATATCCATGAGCATCTTTTCCCACACGGGAAAGAAATTCTCATAAGGGCTCAGAGAGCTGATCTGAGCAACTGCAAATGAGTAAGACTTTAAGATGACCACAACTACAATGAGATTTTCCCACCTGGGAGAAGTTTTCAAGACTTTTACCCAGTTGAGTTTCAGTTAGAAGCCTTTGGGAATTTCAAGAGGAAAGCCAAATGGCTGTAAAGGAATGAAAATGCAGAACAGAAGGAGCCTCGTGCAACTATGATTAAACTAAAAGAAAAGCCACGGAGGAGCAAACAAAGAGATAGATCAGTAAAACACTGATCTAAACATTCACAGCAATGACATGGAGAGCTCTGAGATCCCTTGCTACAGGGGCACCATGAGAGGTCTTTGTGCAAAACTCTTACATTGCTCTAAAGCAATTGCTCGGGGCAGGGTGATGCCATGGCAAGAAGCATTTGTGGGCACGGCTGGCAGGAATAGGGGAGCTGACCCTGGCTTGGACAGAGGTCTGGGCTGGAAGATCTCTTAGGGTCATTCCAACCTACAGAAAGTCTACCTGCAAGCACTAAGGCTTGGTCTGAACTGACAGAGATTAACTCAGGGGCTGGAGCTGCTGAAGGTCTTGGGTAGTTGGAGTCTAAGTCAAATTCAATCCATTTCAGCCCGACATGAGCCAAATTCTGTGAGGTCTCTGCATTCCTCCCTGTCCTGGTCCCAGCACATTCAAAAGCCATATTCAGCACTGCTGGTGAGACTGGGCATGGGGACAGACCAAAGCATGCAGGTGGTATTAATGCAGGCAGTGTGAAGTGTTACACCTTCTCGGGAGCGGATCTGGACAGCTTCCCAAGCAATCCATCCATGCCTCTCATTTCAGCAGCTGGAGCAGAACAAGGAGGCAGTGAAGCCAACCTGGTGCGGTGGCCCCTCTCCCCATCCCTGCAGTAAGTGGGCACTTTCCAAGCACTCCTCACCCAAATGGCCTTGGGCAGTGCAGCCAGGAGGAGGACAACGAGGCCATTTTGCACAGGGCATCAATGCTCTTATTTCTGAAGCTGCTGAAAGGTAGAAAAAATCCAATGCTGTTGGCTTGGGTAAGCTCTTCTGCTGGCTTCAATTAGTTATTTCCCCAATAAATACTGACAGCGGCTTACTGATTATTGAGAGCAGTGTAGGCAAAGTGGTAGAAAATTGTGCTGCTCTCCTTTGTAGTCATAAATAGGCAGATGAGTCTGCAGTATTTTCGTTCCCTTGGACCTCAAACACGAGCACAAGGACATGCATAGTCAACAAAAGATAGGTTTTCTGGCTTAAGTCTGATCTAATCACTCAAGAAAATGGACTCTGCAGGTGGTGGTTTTCCCTCCACCCACCCAAAGCTGAGGTTATATTTGTGTGAGCACTTAGAAAATGCCTAAGACCTTGATTAAATCCCTGTCTGTACTTCTCCTGCAGCGACTGAGGGACATTCTGCTGATCTGAGCTCGGGCAGGGGAGACTGCACCGTGGTAGGTGTGCGGATGTGCCTGGAGATACACTTATGAGTCGGCTGCCCTAGTCCTGCTCTGCTATCTCCTGCATCCCTGTGCAGGGAGCACCGTCCCTTCTCAGTTTCAGTGATTAGTAGTCACATAGAGATAGGAAATGAAGCTTTTTTTTTCTGACCTTATTAACCTGAAATCTTAGGGCATTCCACCCTAAGAGAGGTAGTATCAAAAGGTACTTGACAGTTAAATGTCACCTATGATCCTTCTAATAGCTGAGTTTCCAATCAACAGAGAAATCTCCATTTGCAGCCACTATGGAGGATGGTCACAAGGGCCCTGGAAAACCCTGTTATACTGCTTAAGCTGAAATTATGAATATCCTTAGAGAGTGAAAAATATAAAAATAAATCAGTAATTTAGTGCATGAAAAAGTTAGAATATCTTTGGACTTCATTTATCCTATACCTATACAGAGTATCTAGATGCTTGCTGCTGCTTGTGCAGTTCAAGATTGCACTAGTGTGTTTTATAAAGAAAATCAGATAGAAGCACACTGATAAATGACATTAGTCATTCTACTTTCTTACTCTCATTCTATTGCTTTTAAAAATCAGGCAAGTATACATCATTTTCATGTAACACGCATGCAAGTACACAGAAGTTAAATGTTTTACCCAGGATCAAGATGTAAATCAGTGTGCATCTGTAACATACTACAGGTGCGATGCTTCCTGAACCCCCAGCTCACTGGCAATGAGTGATGTGTCCTCTGAAGTACAGATTAGAGCCTGAATCATTGATTCAGTCCAGTAACAACAAACAGAGATGTACAAGCAGCTTAAGAACACAAGTGACAGGTGTTTCACCAAAAATTCAGTTACATGCAAACTCTGACTTTCCTTCCACACACAATTCCCCACATGCCATTACCTTCAGGGAATTCTACTGAGGGCTTAGTCCAACTCCATTACACTCAATAAGGCTTCTGCTTGCTTAAAATCATTTTCTCCCCATGCCTCCCTTGATCACCTCACGCTGAAGACTACAAATAATTCAACTTCTGTTGGAAGAGGAAACACAAAGATGCAGCTACTGCACTCAAATCCCTGCATTTGGATGCCTTGTAGCCCTAATACATGCCTGACTGCAGATTTGACGAGTTAAGGCTTTTTTTTCTGGTAGTTTTAACTTTAAGAACAAACTCTGTAATGCGCCTGTTTTCTACACTCAGTTTTTCTCCCCCAGTCATTGCATTAGGCTTGCATCATGCCTTCTTCCTAAGAAGTCTTCTGGAAGGACTCAGCTCCCCAGCCCCACTTTATGACAAGGCACCAGTTTTCCACCCTGCCTTTCTCATGTTTGGTTACATCATCCCCTTCTAGATAAGTGTAAATGTTAGCACAATGCCATTCTTGGCCCATTCTAGCAAAGCAATTGAGGATGTATTTTATTTGAACACTCTCAGTAGTTCTATTGTCTGTAATTAGGTATATTAACACCAGTAGCATTAGTAAATACTAATAAATCTTTCAGAAGGATACACAGGGAACAGAGCTGCATACTCCTGTTTTACAAATTCAGCATGATTTTGATGCTGTTAGAGTCGCTCCTATAGTTACGATGTAGACAGGATCCTATATTATAGCAACAGACCATGTTTTCATCACACAACAATGCGGCTTCAGAAAACGCATACTTAGTTTGCATGGAAACTTCTTGTTCCTACTAGGAAATATTAAATAATCAGTCTGCTGTGATTGAATCAATAAGGATGCCTGCCCAATGCACTAGTAAGTGGCAATACCCACATTTTTCTTTTCCACGAGAGAAGTTTACTGTTTTTTCAAATGAATGCATTACAGCATTGTTAGTGCCAAGTTATTATGTAAGAGTTATTAGATATTTAAACAACATCGTTTGAAAGTCAGTTGCACACTTAAAATAGATGGCTGTCAGGTCTTATAAACCCCAAAGCAAAGATGGAATGTTTATCTGATCTGAAAGCCATTTATTGGAACTGTATTTTGTGACTTTAAAATGGTACTGCTATTATATAAGAGGAAAGCTGGAACTAACACTGCAAAAACCCTAATGATCCTCGCCTGCCTTGCAGGAGTCCAGTGGACCAGATCCAGAATTCATCGGAAGTGACAGGCGCCTGTCAATGCCAACGCCCATGGTCCTGGGCAGGGAGGAGGGTAAATGACAGTGATAAGGGAATTGCAAATGGATTAGTGGTCCCAGACATGGCTTGATGATGGAAGGAGTGATAGGAGTGACAAGCAGGTCTCCTTCCCCACTCCCTTGGGTGATTGCCCCATTACCTGCATTTTAGGGTTGTAATAATATGAGTTTGGTGCGGAGGGGACTCCGGGGGGAATAATAGCAGGTTTTTCTTCATGCTGGTTGTTTAGCAGCTGCTTGTGCCATTAAAGGCTAGAGAACCAAGCTGTGGCATGCTTCACATAGAGTCCCGTGGTCTCAGGTGACCTATCGGTCAGCATCATTGTGTAATGCCATAAGAGCTCTACTTCTAACATTTGGGTACTTGAGACTTCCTCAAGGCACTAAATCACTGTAGATTCCAGTATTTACTGAAGGAATACATCAGTGTCTCTGTACAGCCACCCAACAAGCAACTATTAAAAAATAATGTTCACGCTGCTTTTATTTTGGTCTATGAATAAATATACTATGCAACTTCTTTCCAAAACAAATGTCTTCTCTCGTAAGGCCTGCCATGTTATGTTGCATCTCTGCGCATTAAAAGTTAAAAAATTATTTAGCTTGAATTGTTAAAATTTTCATTAATGGCAATTTATGTCACTCAAAAGAGGCTCCTTGGGAAGAACATGGCATACTTGTACAGACCTATTATGAGAGTTGTCAGAAACATTTGTCCTTATGAAATATAAATAGACAGTATGTTAGATGATTTAGTGAGGGATGTGTTATTTATTTAAAAACAAACATGCTTTTTTCATTTCTCCTTTCAAGAAAACCAGGTCATGTCGCTTAGGCGAGGAGGTGCTCGGGATTAGGATCACCCATCTGTGAACACCACGGGTTCACCCCTTTGAGGCAGGAGGCACCCGAGGGCACAGCAGGTAGGTGCCAGTACTGACATCACCTTTGTCATCCACCCTTCAGCCATGAGGATGCACTGGTGGTTCACTGGGGATCCACTGCATGCCCTGCTTTTCTCTGGGTGCTCCAATACCTACTGCTATAGCCTGGCAACATTTGCAGCCAGCATCCCATTTTTCCAACTCACTGCTCTCCCTGCCTCTGAACTTACCTCTGCAAAAAAAAAAAAAAAAAAAAAAAAAAAAAGGGTTTGCTAGTCTTTGAATTAGACCTGGATGCATAAACAGAGGTAATCTCTTTGTTCTCACTGACAACAGCTTAAGAAATCCTTGTGCAGAGCTCCGCAGTGACACAAAACTTATTTGCTACCGCTGCTGAGGTTTAGAACCAGAATCCATTTCAGGTGGACATAAAAATCCAGCCCAATATTTACTTGCCACTGGATACAAACGTTACCTAGTGAAGTCTGCACTAGTGTCAGAGAGGTGGATAAATCCTTCAACTTTGTTAAATGTGGAATAAAGGAGAGAATAACTTGAATTAAATTCCTGTGCCCACTTGAAATGATGTCTGGCTGTGCCTCTGTACCTGTGCCTGATTTTTGCATGAAAATATTCTCTTTGTCCCTATCTGGTGTTCTCCTTCAAAAAGGAATTGAGTTAAAAAAGAAGGCAATAATGTAAGATTTTTAAGCAAACAGTTCAATATTTCCTTTAAAATGTTCTCTGTATTCAAGAGCACTTTGATTTCTATCTTTTTTTTTTCCTCCAGGCTTTGAAACTGTACCTCTTTTAAAAAAAGACCATCCCTGATTTTAGTCTTTTGTTCCTTTATGAGCTTTGTCCCTGACTTTTAAATGTGGAGAGAGTTGAGAAGCATGTTGTGAGAGGAGGGAAAATTAAAAAAAAAGTAAAAAAAGAAAAAAAAAGAAAAAAAAGAAAAAACTTGCAAACTGTGTTAAATACACCTTTTGTTCATTACGTTTAATATAACATTCGCTATGAGGATTGATATTGAATTATACATTAATTTCAATGCTAAATAACTCTTCTATTTAAAAAACCCTTAGTTTTCTTATAATGTACAGTAATTAAAAAGTGAACCAAAAGAGGCAGCAATAAATCAGGGTGCACAATGCAGTAAAAATATTATAATTAATATTTAACATACGTTTTGATTACTTTTAGAATAAGTACAAGAAATATCAATTAGAATATATATTCAAACTTTGCTGCCTTTTCCCCATTATACTCTGGAAAGGGGCTATTTTTAATTCTGGATATTGCATACAAAATAATACATAGTCCCTAATTAAATATAAGGCTGCAATTCAATCGAGAGTTTCTGCTGATGTCATAAATAATAAGAGCACAGCTCGAGGTATCAATGAATGGCAGCCAAAGCCCGAGATTGAATTACAACTTCAGCATTCAGTCTGTGGATCCGTATTGTTATTTGTAATAGATGGAAAATGATTATTATTATTTTTTAAATACAGACAAAAAGAAGGAAATTTGAATTCAAAATCTGTGACGGGGCGGTAGAAGATTAGAAGCCTTGTGATTACAGACCGCGGCTTATTGGAAATTGAAATGTACAAACGTGCCAGGCGGCAATTCCGCAGACCACGCTACGTTCTGCCCTTTTGTGTTGGTTTTTGGAGCCCGGGGGCAAGATTTTTTCTCATGGGCATCGTTCATCCCTAGCAAACCAGCTGTGGGTGCTGACCTAAGAACTTTGCTGATACTCGCCCAACATGCGCCCAAAGCCCCCGATGCCAGGGTGACGTCGGTGACACCAAGCCTGCAGCCCAACCCCAGGCGTGGATGGAGCCTTCTGCCCCTACAGCCTTTTAGCCCTCGTGGGTTTTCCACGTAGAACCCAATTATTTATCATTTCCATTCAGGATGAATGAGGTCTACACGCTCATGTGGACATTTTCCCCAAATAAATGACCTCTTAATAACCTGAAGGATTTTTATTTATGTAACATATTGTATTTCAGATATGTTATGGAAGCAGAGAGAAGGTAGTTAATCAGTATGAAGGCTTGCTTTCAACAGATTGCACAGCACTCAGCAGGACAAGATCCCCTTCTGCTGCACCATGGGTCACTCGTTCATATTTTAGGACCATTTTTTCCTGCTGACCACATCCATTTAGCCATGGAGATGTACACCTCTCCATTTGACTTTGGCACTCAAAAAATAAATGCTTTAAAGGCACTAAATTTCTGCATGTCCTGAGCAAGCAGTGATAGACAGCTGTAATACCATAAAGCAAATCTCATTTTTTTACATGCTTCAAATGAATTTGTCTCTCAGGTTCTCTCTAAACCCATCTTCGAGTCCCCCTATCCTGCCCTGGCTCGGTTTGTGGTTATCCCAGGAAGAAAAGGAATTTCATTAGGGAGCAAGCACACTGCTGTCTAAGAACAAATACTCTGCCTCATTTACGCTAACAAGAACAAAGAGCCAAGCAATACTGAACACATACACTGCAGCTTCTTGAAACATCGTGATTTCTTTTCATACAGCAGGGTTTTTTTTTCAATAGTTTAAATGATACCCTATTGTTCTTAAGCACATCATTTTTATTGTCTTTTCCCTGAAAAGAACCATTTCCTTACCATCTTACACCACATGATAATAACTGTCATGGTAATGTGTTTATGCCTTTCACGTGATTTTTTGAAGGGCAAAACACGCTTGTTTCTTCCAAGTATTTGCAGACATTTTTTGTAGAAGTTTAGACGGATCACTATCGTATTGCCTGGAGAAGTGTTTGGGTTTAACAGTGTGCTTGGAACTGACCAGAGAGACATGGGCCCAGAATTTTCCAAAGAGCCTTCTACACGGCAAGGAAAAGCTATAAGAGATCTTGTGAAAGCAGGCATGGGAGCAGGGCGAACAAGGAGCGAGGTCCTGAGATGATCTTTCTTAACATGAAATACATCTCAATGCTTTTCAGCATGACCAACACACTGAAGACAATTTACTGCTGAAATAGGACTGACAAACACAGATACCTTAATACTGCTGATAAACAGGTATTTCAATTTGTGAAATACATGCTTATGCTGGTAAGGGAAGATGTTACTCCCAAGGAGATATTCAGAAAATGCAAACAGCTGCCTCTGTCCCCAGGTACACATAATGCTGTAATCATAATCTCCCTCCATGATAAACTGCGACAGGTGCCTAAGTTACCTCTTTCCTATGTCTGACTTCATTCTGAATTTACTGACATTGCTTTTTTACTTTTTTATCTTTTTGTCAGAGGAGAGTCTTTCCTATGGATTAAGAAAGCTGAGCTCTAGAACAGCCTGCCAGGTCTACACTGAGCTCCCGGGATTGTGACGAGTTCCTCTTTTACTATTGACTGTTGTCACCAAAATGCATCTGCTGCTTTATGCAACCGAGGCTTCCTATGAAATGCATATATAGGCTCAATGATTCTTATAATTACAGGCTAAAAAGAACTTTGCATATTCATGAGAATCACACTATTTGTCACAGCTGCAGACCTCCAGCAAGCAACGCCTGTGATTAGGGCTTTGTTCTTCCCAAGTATATATTTTTCCACGAACCCTTATTGGTTCTGAGAAGTTATGATCTTAACTCTCTACTCCTGTCAAACACAATTTTCTTTCTTTTTACTGCCAGCAACGTGAATGAATTCCTGCCTCTGCAGCCAACAACCGGACTAGCCGGAACTGGAATGTGCATTGATGAGGCAGTATTTTATTTAACTAATGTAACAACCTACAAAAATCTATAGTTGGAGTGACAATAATTTTATTACCCCGAGTAAAGAGCTACCCATTCATTTTCTCCTCTGTGATTTAAGGCTACTAACCTCCAGACTGCATTGCTCATAAACAAACAGGTTTTGTGGACCTTCCTAGGTTCACAAATGAGGTCAAACGAAATAATAAAGATCTGGTCTGCTACAGGATGTACTAACCATTAAGCAGCAGATTAAAGATTGAAAGTTTTTGAAAGCTAGACAGTTATGTATGAAATCTAACCCACCCTATGGACATTTCAACATAAAATGGCACTAGAAGTGAGAAAAGTAGACTTTTTTCCTTCTGAAGCTGTATTTTTCTAACACAGAAGACAGAGAAGTGTAATCAGTCATGGTCAAAACCCTGCCAGTGAGTATTACTTATTTAGCCTCATATTCCAGGTGACTCACAACTTGTCTACCTGCCAACATCTGAAAATAATAAGTTATAGTAAAGTTATTAAGTAGAACTATGTGAACTTTGAAGTAGCTAAACCTAAATTAAACATAAACATACAAAACAGCCTGAGGCTAATTAATCTAATTTGGGCTCAGCCACCTCACTCCCTTTTTGTTTGTTTGCCGTTGTTTTTCCCCTTCCTCCTCATATGTGGTCCACAGAGAAGGACGATCTAGAAGCTAGATGCAAAGATTGCATCCTTCCGTTCTTTTGATCAGAAATATGCAGTCACTTTTCCAAGAAACCGCTCACAGCAAAGGGCAGTTTTGCAATGAGCCCTGCATGCTCCTTGCTCCTGAGGAGGATGAGTAGAGCTGTGCTGAGCCACACGTGTGCTATTGCTGGGAAGCCTCATGCCCATGCAACAGGGTGGCTGGAAGGGGAACCAGTCCTCCCCCTACATGGCATGCTGGAGGCTTTGATGACAACGCAGGGCTCCCTCCAGGAGCTGCCTCTGCTCTCTGAGGCTGCTTATAAGCTGAGCCTGAAAGCGGCACCGAGGGGATCACCTCTTGCTTGTGCATTAAAACACATTACGCTCTTTTTCCACCAAAAGATCTCTTCTGCCATCCTACCTAGGCTGACAATATACCCCCAAATTACACAGTGCTTCCATGAATCTGTTTAGAGAGATTGTGTTGGCCGGACTGTGTTTAGCATTTCATAGGTTTTAACCTTCTAAGAGCTTAAAAAGTGGAGGAAAAGCCGTGCTAAAAATAAGCTCCTGATTAGGTGTGGGAAAAGTGAAGATTTGAGGGGATCTCAGGGCTGCAGCCCAGCACCAGCTAACAATGGACTCCAAATAGAAAAAAGTGTCAGTGCAGTTAGCTTGTAAAGAGAGGGAAACACACAATAGCACAACGGTGAGTTCACCTATTATATAATTGGGGGCTGTGTGTACATGTGCAGACAAGAAGACAGAATAAAAAGCCTCCTCTAGGAAATCCAAAACTTGGCAGGTTTGGCCAGGTAGAGTATGAGGCGGGCAGTGTCTAACAACAAAAAGAAACAGTCTGTAACTAAGGTTTGAATCAAGCTGCAGCTCTCCTTGCTAAACAGCAGCCAGTTTTACCGCTGCAAAACCCATAAAAACAAAGGGAGAGTAAGTCTGGCATGAGAAATAAGGCACACGGAGATTGAGGCAGAAACAGAGGCAGCATTAAATATACCGTGGCGGGGTTGTCCATCTGATTTCATATGAGGATCATTTGGAGAGCTACACAAAAATAAATGAGAGGATTTAATTCATCCTGGGTTTCCACAGAGCCCCAAACACCTTTCCAAAGGAAATCCAACCTGCCTGACACGGGGAAGCCTCCCCACCTCTGCATTGCCCTTTGGTGTCTGGAACCCTGATGCCCCAGAGTCCCCTTTGCTGCCTGTCCCAGTGAGCACCCCACTGTGGGGTTAACAGTACATACGATCTGTTATTTGGGCTAGTCTGTGGGGATTTTCATTAATGTATTCGTGATCCTTTCCTTGCTGCCCTTGGTTCCCACTCCTGCTGCTGCACCTCCCAAATCTCCTCAAGGTCTAGCAGAAGATTTCCACTGCATTCTGCTTGGTTTAGCTACTCATGAGCGGACCTGAGATAAGGAAGGGCAGCAAGAGCCACTGAGGTCAGAACCCAAAGGATATGGAAAAGAGAGGGGGAGAGCAGCCCCCTGCCACGTTTGTGGACAGAAGGTGCCCATTTCAGTGTGATCTCTTACACTGAGCAGGACAGGGATATTCCCTGCTTCCAGGATGGTGCTTTCTGCAGACACTAGATCTGCTGAGGTAGCAGTCCTAACATCTATGGCAAAACCAACATTTCTTTGGTAAAAAACCAAATCAGCTGTAATACGCAAGCAGGAATGTTACATGACAGTTAAAAGGGAGCAATGATTATCTGTGCACAGAAAGAGCGATGGAGGGGAGAACTCATCTCTTTGCTGTAGCACTAGCTATCTACAGGACTGAATGCATAACTCAGCCTGAGATCTGCTGTGTCTGGCTTGGGCAATGGGGTTAAACACTCCTTTCCTCTGAAGAACTGCACTACCAAGAGCAATCACAACTTTTGTACCAGAAGTCATCTGAAAGTACAATTCGTGGTTACTTTTTTTTTTTTTTTTGAGAGAGAGAGAGAGAGAGTGAGAGAGAATCTCCTCAAACAATGATGGCAAAGCCCTGGTGGGTCTTGGGCATTTCCTGAAGCACCAGTTGCATAAATTTGACCATCACAACTGAGATTTCAGGAGATTGAGTTCTGGCCCCAAGCATACTCATTTCCAACCTGATTTCCAATGACCCACATACGTACAAGTTGACCGTAACAAAACTACAATCAAAACCGTCAACTTCCCTCTTTTCCATTTTCATATTCACAAAATCAGCCACATCCTTCTGTCCAAACATTTCATTTTTTTAGACTGGAATTTTTTGGGGAATACTTCCTAGGTGTTTATCACTTAGCATATGAAAAACATATTAAAAACGCACAAATAGGAAAAAAAAACCAGCAGCGCTGTTATTTTTCGTTTGGCACATCTAATAATACTCTCTCATCTGCAGGAGTTGCCAATTCATCTGATAAGTGTAGCTGTGCTATTGTGATTTAGACCCTGATCCTGCAATTAAGTCAATGGGGAACTGGTCAGCACAGTGCGTGTTCTCTGCACACGCAGGCTTTATTTTGCAGAGTTACTGGATCGTCTTAATGTTTATTTTGATGAACCAGAATATTAACTCTCAGATTATTAATGTATAGAGACAAATGTATCTGTTAGCAGCATCAAGATTAAAATATACTTGAAAGCTAATACCTTCTTTTCATTTTAAAGCACATAATACAGTAAATACCTTACAAATGATGATGTATGTGCTCATAATTGACTCATTAGGAATTGTCCAAACTAAAGACAAAGTCATAAACAACAAGCTTTAAATATTCAACATTTTGTGGAATGTGGGCTGCATTTGTGTACATAAATGATTCCAAAACTTTCCCCCCTCCTCCCTTAAATCCAAATTTTTAACACACTGCTGACTTACAGTAACTAGCTGAAGTTTTGTTTGTTTGTTTGTTTGTTCAAATTAGATGACAAGGACGTGGATACAGGAAAGAACTCTGAAGCTGCAGAAGGCAGCTCCTAGCCAGGTTTCTTTTCTTTTAATTCCCCAACTGTGCATTATTTTCTGTCTTTCACTTGAGCAGAAGGCTTTGTAGCCACCAGTGCTGAGACAGACTCTCGGGAGTACACAGGTAAGGCTGTAAAGGAGAAGAAAAGAAAAAAAGAATCTCTTTTTGAAGAGATAGGTTCCAAGCAAGAGGACTGAACTTTCTGCAAGGTCAGACCAAATCCTAAGTAGGATTTTTCTGTAGACTTTCGGCACCACTTGCATGAAACCAGCCACCTCTGAAGTTTGGACATGTTTAAACTCACAGACTCAAAGATGGTCGTTTAGACCTACTCTGTAATGTTTACCATTTCAGGCCAGCTCCTATAGATATGCAAATTCCTTACTCATGTGAGCAATCCCACTGGGTACTATTTGCATGCATAAAGCTAAGCACACGTAGCATTGTTTGCAGAATAAGAGTATGATTGACAAAGTGCTTATGACCCTAAAAACACATTAATGTACCAAAGGGCATTAGCACAGACCGGAACAGCAGCTAGGCAGCCACCTTGCTTAGCTTTTATAAATATGAATAGTCATGTATTCTAATTTTTAATTGCATAAATACATTTGTAAATCTATCCATTAGTAACTGAAGTTTAAGCTTCAGGGGCATATTCTCAAGAACAACTTCCTTTAGATCTCTCTGCAAAGATACTAATGTTGTACTTATGGTAAAGTCACCTGGCAGGTGCAGAATACAAATTTATCCCAGTGAGGAATAGATGTCTTTTCATTCCTATTCATGAACTGTGTATTATTTATACAATGTTTGTGGGCTCAGCAATGCTGTGGATATTTTTTAAATAAATGTTTATGTTCAAATAACTTTGCTAGTCTTATCTAATCTACCTTCATCATTTTAAGCACTGCAGGTGATTTTTCAAGTTTGCAAAACATTCTCTCATCAGCTTTTACTCTTTGGTTTTGGCAAAACCTGGTGATATTGTTGGAATATTTAGCAATCCTGACACAAAAAAATTATTATGATACCATCAAGTATTTTAAATTGTATGCAGAGCAGTGTTGGTAATCTATAGGTAGGAGGATTTTCCTTCCCTCTATTTTTACTCATCCAACTCATTCAACTCTATGTCATCTTTATCAAGCTGGCCCAACCCAGTTCTGGGCAGGACAGGAAGATGTGAGGCACTTTAATGGAGAGATGGGCAGCACAGACTAAGGCCCCATCATCAGAATTTCCCTCACTTGAGGTTTCCAGCAACTACTGAGAGGTAAAGTCCTAAATAGCTCTGAAGATCTAAGTCTGCTCTGCATCCCCAGGACCACAGAGACTTTATGGTCTGGGGTTGGAGTTTCCACCTGTATCCTCCCTATCCGAGTATCCTTTCTCTCCTGAAGCAGGTTAAGAACAACTCTCCTATGAATCTAATCCTAATTTCTAATCCTTACTAATAAAGGTTTCTGTTCCTTCCAGAAAGCTTTGTTGCAAATTTTAACAATATAACATAGAATATTTACCTTAATTTTTATCCAAGTTCCTTTTTTTTTTTTTTTCTTTTCCTTTAATCCTGTTACATTCTTGATCCGAGTAATCCCCGCTGGCTGCAATGAGCTCTGCAGGTGTGTGGCACATCGGCCATGTATGCACTCAGAGATACTTTGACAAAACGTTCTGCCTGTGGATATGAGATGCGCAGCCAATGTTGAGCTTGTAACAGTGGGGTTTACTGCAGCCTTGCTCACAGCTTGGATCCCATTTTGTAAGGGAGGTGACATGTGTTTGGGTGTCAATTCGCAGGAGAAATTTCACTTGACATTATCTGAAGTGGTCAAAGTACTCAACCCTACCAGTTGGGGTCTATAATAGAAATGCCCACTCAACATTAGCTCTGGCAGGCACAATTGTTGCAATGTAATGCACCATCACTGGACCTACTCAAGCTGCAATCCGATGATGTGGCTTGCTCTTAACATGCAATCTTCAGCATCTGCCAAGCATCAGGTCTCTCCCGATCATTAAAACGTTTTGTCTGAGCATAGCTCAGACTTGCTCACCTCGTGAATGCTGTCTTGAGCACTACTCGGGGAAGAAAAAATGAGGGGGGCTCTTTACTTTAAAGTGACAATACACAGGAAAATAAACATACTAGAGTGATAATAAACATAGCTAGAGTGATTGTAGTGTTCTTTCTCCTTACAAATTACACGCGTGAAAATTGCCCTCCTTGCAGGAAGACTTTGCTATGCCTCTCGGACCATCCGAGCTCTGCACTGGCACTTCCCAGCTACAGAGCAGAAAACTGTGACTCAGTGCTCACTGTGAGCTGGAAGGGGGGTGTGGAAGGAGGGAAATAGGCCTCTATGGTCTTTGGAAGCTGGCCAGGGATGAGGCCATTGGATCTATATTTAGGAGGGGTTTCACTTAATAGGGCTTGCAGCTGTGCATAGGTTGGGGTGTGAATTCCATTTCTTCCCGCTTACAAAACCAAGCCTTTATAAAAGAAGCAGTGACTTCAAGCCATTCCGAAGTACCCTATCATTTTCACTACCCTGTGCATCTGTTAAGGCATTTATATGACACATATAGGAAATAAAAGCCATCAATAAATCTTGTGTTTTGATTATAGTGGTACAATGACCAATAGTGTTAATAATCTGAAACAATGTGAAAAGAAACAATACTTTGTACAAATACGGTTTTTCAGAAATGAATGTTCAAAAGTATCAATCCCTAACCACTAGTGTCAGAACTGGAAATATTATTATCTCCATTTTATACAGAAAGGCTTTGTGATTAACCAGTCATGCACAGCCATACCATATCTTTATGTCCAGATCACTGCATATAAAATCTACTGCTAGGGCAGTATCAGTTGCTATCTATCTGTATACGGCTTAATTCAGTGAGCACAACCTGGGGCTGTCCAACTCTCCCTCTAGAATTCTACAGATGGGCCAATACAGAGATGTTCCCATCTTAACACCATTAACAGAGATTCTTCCATACTGGTCCAAGCATAACTCAGTGCCTGAATAAAACCAGGCAGTTCCCTACCTTATATCAAACAACCTTGGCAAGAGATAACTTGCCCAAGTGCAGAGCCTTTACCTTATAGACTTTCTCTAAAGGCAGCATCCACATTTTTCTGTTTTTTCCTTTTTCACCATGGGTTGTTTTGCATTCCATATTTTTGCAAGACCACGTTTAAAAGTAAGAACTTGTGCTCCATCTTTAACTGAAATTTTTCTCTAAATCTTTACATATGGCCCAGGCTTGCCAACATTTCTGCATAACAGAAACACATAGATGTGACCTTTTCCATTATGCCACAAGAACACAACTGCGTGTTGTGATGCTCAGCACCCTATGTCCTGCTTCCTATTTCTTCCGCATTCTTTTTTTTTTTGGCCTGGATGAACATGCTCTTATTTGCAATAGTACAGCAGAGATCATTGCGCTAACACAAAACTTAATCACTTCTCTCTTCAAATTCTTTCTTCTGATTGCCACTTCTCTTCTAAATTAAAAGTTGTTTTCATTCACTACAGCCCTTTACAGATCCAGCTTCTTTTCCCCATTGTCTCTAGTTTGCCATTAAAATGTACTAAATGCTCTTAGACCATGACGCAGCCTCTGTTGCTCTAGTTAAATTTTCCAGCGTGCATATTCTGCTTTTCCCCAGTCTATCCCCACAAGGAGAGAAGCTCCTCATAAATACCTAAAGAGCAAACTCCTCCACTCAGTTATTTGTTATTCCTCTTCACCAGCTCTGCATTGACAACAGGTCCAAATGAAATCTTTTTTCTCCTCCTGTGTTTGTGGTCTAATAATGGCTGTATGTTTGACCATGACTCATTGGATACCTATGTATTCTCCCTGGCAACGAGCAGAATTGCTCCGTTTTTGAGAGACCAGACTAGATTGGGTTTACCAAGGACAACACAGAAACAGACCAGACTTTATCCTTCTTAAAACATCTTGCTGCTCTAACTAAAAACAAGAATTGTAAGCACTTTGGGACAAAGACCATCATTCTGTTTGGCATTTCATAACACTGAGCACAGGAGAGGCCTGGCCCTTGCCTGGGACTCTAAGCAATAGAAATAAAAAGAAAAAAGTTTCAGCTGTTTGACTGGAGTCTGTGTAATGAATCCCTTGTCTTTACATGTACAACTGGAGAAATAGCAACTTGCCTCCATATGTACCTATTAGACATGCACACAGTACTGCAAAGTCACATACACACAATGATTACCATTAAAAGCTTTTCAATTTTCCACTAGCCAGGGTAGTTCTATATGGAAACAAAAGTGATGAAAAAAAATAAAGACAGTTATTCAAGAGCCATCTCTTATAGCATCGTCTAACTTAACTTGTTCGTATTACCCTGCTATAACTGATTTTTTTTCCAGTTGGCTAAAATATCTACTGTGATATTTAGCCATGAACAAAGTGCAGAAATGAAGGGCTTTGAATTGTTTCAAATTAATGGCTATAAAGTATGACTTAAATGCTTTTATTCAAAACTAATTATTTGAGAGCAGGTATCCTTATACTTCTTTAACAGCAGGATGCAGCATTTTTAGCATTATGAAAAAGGAGCTTTTGCCATGTAAACTCATGGGGTGAAATCTCATCCTTGATCTTCAAAGTGTGACAAAGAGCTATTGATTGGGAGCATATTGTCATTTAAATTACAATTAGGGATGGGTGAAAGGTGGTTATTCAACAATTCAAATCTTTTTAAAAAATGCTGTCAAGGGCAACTTAACCTTAACCTAAACACACACTTTTTAAAACTTCTGAGAGTTTCAAGAGTTTCAGATAGCAATATGTCTAAAGCAACAAATCTGTAAATTCCTAGAGTAACCTACAGCATGCTTTATTAATGCTGTAATTAAAAAAGCCCTCGTGGAACACTTTCATTCTTAGTTCCCACAAAGCAAACATTACCTTCGAAACTGAGGGAGGGGGGTGGGAGGGGAGGTCTTGGCAATTTTTAATCAAATTGTGTCGCTCAGTTCATCTTGCTAGAAGAGCTAATAACATGATTTAAAGCCTAATCCCAATTTGTATTATCATCCATGCAAGTCTTAATCTTAGAAAAAAATTTGGTTTTGATCTCAAGAGTGGAGAAGAGCACCAGACCAGGACTCAGGGAAGTCAATGCAATTTGCAGTTGCTGTTGACTAGCTGGCAACCTGCAACAAGCCACCATACTTCTGTCCTCTCTGAGACCCCAGGACCCAGCCCAGAGCCTGCGTGAACCATGAGAGATTCTGAAGGCATCTGCAGTTGCTGGAAATTTCAGTCACTCTTGATGCTGCCAAGGAGAGGAGTCTGTGCTTTTTACTGAAGCATGCAACTTGCTCAGTAAGGCTTTGCCCAGAGGCCAAGAAAAGCTAGGAACTTCCCATACAAACCGCAAGCCCTAGGGTACAACCTGCCACTCATCAACATTCTGGGCCCCTGCTGGGCTCTGGGGCCGTGGTCTGCTTTCCACCATGACACAAACACAAGCCACATGAGAGCACCCAGCGCCATGTCATCTGGCGGCACGCTGGCAGGGCGAGGGAAGGACGGTGCCAGCTTCTGATGGGCTTCTCTTCAATCCCATTAGTCAGTTTGAGTTCAAGCAGCTCTCCTCTTTCAGAGAGGATTACGCTGCCCTGCCAAGTTAGGAAGAGCATTCCTAGCCCTGCAGGACAAACAGCTTCACAGACCTGTGTTTATTTTCTTGGATGGCATATGTAGCCCGTTGTGTGATTAGGTAGCACAGCGGGGTTTGGAAAGTGGTATTTCCCAGGGTGCTCTGGGCTCTGGACCATCGCCAGCATCAGGATCAGGGAGGAATGTTTTCTTTCACTCTACACTGGTGAATGCAGTAGAGTTCGAAAGAGTTTTTGCCTTTCCCCTCAGCACTCAGGAGGTGAAGATTCCTGTACGCCACATCCACATGTACACAGTGGAAAGCTTTTCCTTACATATTTATTACAAATAGAGGTCCTCCTCCAAAATTGCAACAAATCCACTGGGTTCTGTTATCATCAAACAGCTTTGCATCAGATTCCCAGTGGGTTACTATTCCCTTGTTAAGCCACCGATTTGGTAGGAAGGGCTGAACCCAGAAGTCTCCACTGGACAGCCCTTCCTATCCACGCTTCCTGGTAGGTGCAGGATGTGTGGCATATGGGCAAGAGCTGCAGATAAGGTCAAGCTTCCCGTATTTTGAATTTGCTGGCACGGACTAGCTGCAAGAAGAGGAGGAATTATTTGGAACAGAAAAAAAACAACCACTGATCTGTTTTGGGAGTGGTGATAATCAGAACATCCTATTTAACTTTTGACCACAGAACAAGGGAGAAGAGCCAGTGAGGATTTAGGAGCAACAGCTTTTATATGTTTGTTTCTTCTGATCTGTATTCAGACTGCTAAGTAATAGAAAGGGAATTTTGGTTAAGGCGCAGTAATTGCAGCATTTGCAGTTATTGAGCTAGTACAAAGCGTGGTGAGTATATTCTATATTTCTGGTTTTCTAAGTCATTGTGACAAGTAGAGTCAGCAACAGAAAAAAAAAAATGTTGCATAGACCTTGTTCTCAAGTTTAATAAGATTTTGTTCCAAACACTGTGAAACTAAAATCTCTCACTAAAATAGCTCTGCTATGTTGGGAGTAGGCATCAAGATTTGCATAGCTTACAGAGCGAGCCCTGGTCATCTGGCTATCAGTGAAAGAGGCACACAATGATGCCCTGCTGTAAAACTTAGGTTCTCTAGCTGCAGTTTACTGCATGAGTAGGTGAAATCAGGAAACTTGCCCTCCTTACTTACAGCGTCAAACCTATTCATGCTAATGACATCAAGAAAATCACTTTTTTTTTTTCCTGTATCCAGTTATTTCCTCTCCCGTTTTGCTGTTTATTGACAAAATTCAGCATGTATTGAAATAGACTGAACTCAGCAGGGCCTAGATCTTGGTTGGCTGGGCTTCCCATGTGTCAGTGCAAAACAAAACCAGCAATATCACTGAGTGACTATACCCAGAAGCAATTTCTACCTTGGTGCACATAGAAACACTTGAAAAGTCTCTTTCTACAATACCCTCCCCGCCCCCGACAGTGCAAGGGGAAGATTTAAAGCTGCCTCATGAGTATGGGACATGCCTACCTCCTGCACCCACTAGGGAAAACTACAGCTGGCAAAGACGTCCTGTAGGTGCCACCAAGCACAGGTGAACGGGCCCCCACATTGCAACACTGGCTCAGGTACATTCCTGCCACTGACTCTGTGCATGCCTCTGAGAAAAACGCAACGTGACGAGCACAAGTTTGCAAAGGCCAGAGATAACTTCGTAACACCAACTGTGGGAGAGGGAGGAGTGGTGCGTGCGTTCGTTAACACAAAGAAATCAAATCAAACCAGTTCTTTTAACTTTTTGTATCCACAAAGACCAAGAAAGAGTACGTAGCAACTGGGTATCTATCACAAAATTCGCAAGTCACTGAAATGCTGGAAAAGCACTACAAGAATACTGTTTGTCACAGCAAATAGGCAATTTACATTATCATCGCTTTAAAGCTCCCAGAACACATAATATCTATTGTATAGGCAATTACTGACGGCTCTTATCAAGCTTAACTCCTCTTTTGTTAACCCGGCCCTTGGCAGCGCGGCACGAAAACGCAGAGGCCGAGCGGGTTTGGCTGCGGAACGGGCACAGATAGCGCCGGGGAGCTCGGGGAGCAAGAGCCGGGCAGGCAGCGGGGATGCGAGATGCGTTGGTGCCGCCTGGTGGACGCCGCGCCGCCCCGACAGGACCTGTTTACCCAAACTCCTGGCTCGTTTGCAGAAAAACTCCCCGACGCAGCTCTCTTTCGTAACATTTGCACAAATCAGTTCGGCGGATAATAAATAAGGCGAAGGCAAGCTGGATTTCATTCAGGATGTAATCCTGATTAGAGCACGCAGATTCGAGAGCCAGGTTTTTTCCAGCCCCATGTTATTTCATTTTCTCCGGAAATCGTGTTTCCGGTTGCTATAACCAAAACAAAACAAAAAAAAAATCCAAAACATCAACAAGAAGAACAGAAGCGAGAATTCAGTAGCTTCACTCCTCACCAGCGCTCGGTGTGGCTCCTTTGCCACAGGGCTTAACCCAGGCAGGTCCCCATGCCTGCTCTCCCACCTTCAGTTTGGGTCAGCTTAGCGATCTCTCAGCACACATGTTTTTCCTCCCCCAGCTAAAACCAGTACGGGCTTTTAAGACTTTGCTTTCAAGAAATAGTTGGAGTTTTAATAACTAAAGAAAATACACACAGCATTTTCCAGTCTCCAACAAGTTTTGGTTTCTGCTGTTTTCAACCCAGTATCCTGCCTGATCTTGAGTTTACCTGTAATCCTTGTTCTTAGTTTTATAGATTCGTTAAGTGACTTTTTAAATACTGATTACTAAAAAGAAAATACCTTGTGGCACATTTGCCTTAGATTGGGCTCAATGCCCCTTTCATCTGGCTCCTTTCTGATGGGTATCTTCTGGCCAGATGAGTCAGGCTGCCACCGGAAAATGAAGGTTTTTACAGCCCCCGAGAGCTTTGATTCCTCTTCATAAATATGGCAGCAGCAACATTTAACGTTTTCAATCACTCATTTCTTGGGAGCTAGGAAGCATTTATGTATTAAGCACTGCTGGCCCATTCAAGATTTTTCACAACACGAAGCATTCTCAGGGGACAAGTAGCTGGATAAGTGGCCATGAGGTTTCTGAGTGATCATCCCATGCACAATACATTTTGTTTAAATTATAACCACATAATTTAAAAGCCTCACTTAAATTATAAAATATTCCCAACTCCAAACCCAATGCATTTACATGAAGTAACATTAACACAGGACTGGCATACACGTTCCAAGTTTCTGTGGTTTCCCAATTAGTTCTTCAGTAACAGTATCACATTATGATAATTTTAAGGTGTTACAAATAAGATATCCAAATTAGAGATCAAATTCCCTGTATTATATCTTTTTTCCTTGAGGGCTTACCGACCAGGCACAGACTCAGCAAAGAAGGAGATGTGATAAAAACACTTGTTCTTCATATTCAGCCCCTAGTTTTGTGGTAGCAAAGAGTGACTCTAAGAAAGACAGGTTACGAATAGCCCTTAGATGAACGCTTCACAAGGTTATTCCCAAAGAGAGAGGGAACCTCTAAAAATGATCTTTAATTACTAGGAGTTCTCAAGTGGTAGATTTTCAATAATTTCACTAACATCAGCTTATACAACTGAGATTTGCTCAAATTCATTACTGGCTTACATACGATACTAATTTTACGTGCAAACTAACCCCCAGTGCAAAGCCTAAGTCAATGGAAACTGTAGAGTTTCATTTTGCTCTCGCACTGGAAATGCAATGCTGTGACGGAGCCATACAAGAAAGCCTTCTTCAGCTCAAGATTGGAGAATATTATTGAAACTTTCATCAAACGGAATAATGATTTCCATCTGTAACCTAATGTGTATAGTGCCTCTCCCAGTTCCTGGTAACTTGCTTTTAAGACACAGAATACTGTAAATGTTTGGATTTTTTGGCTGTCCGAACTTAAAAAGGAAGAGAGAAAGGCTTGAGTTACAGTGTTAGTCTGAAAATAGGATAGGTTAGAGTTCTCAAAAGATTTTAAACAAATCACTGAAATGAAGTAGCATACGGTTGTATGGTAGAAAAATAGACAAATAGTTGCTGATTAAAAGCTCAAACAACAATTCAAGATACACTCATTGCAGTGGTACTCCCAAAGTATCTCCAGTCATACTCTGACATGTATGTACTACTCAGCTGAAAAAAGGAAAATATGTTCATTTTTCCAGAATTGTCTTCCGTTTCTGCAGCAAGATGCCTTGTGCACTGATAATAGAGATTTATTCAGCTCAAAATTTGAGCTAGTAAAATGCTTTCACTGTACCCAAACACCAAGCTGCTTCATCTGTGTACTCCTTGCTTGCAGCAAAACTGTTAAGTAACCAGTACCAGCCTCATCTGACAATCTTTAATCAAACTTGGCATTGGTTTAAAGATTGATTAGGTATGTGGGACATCAAAGAATAAACCTCGGGGAAAGAAAATGAACAATGGCATTATTTTCTTACAGTCGACTGAAAAATAAGTTGTATTTGGAGAACCTGTATTGGTCTTACAGAGCCACTATTTTACTTACACCTCAGAATATCCCAGAATTATTAATCGACGACTATTGAAGATTATTAGAATGATGATTTTCTTCAATGAAAGCATGGAAATCTCCCCCCAGATTTTTAGAAGGGCAGCCAAACTCAGAAGTTTTTGTCCTTTGCCTAATTAAGAAATGGTAGATTTTATAACAAGACAAATGAAAATACAGGCAAAATTTTAAGTCTTAAATATTCCCTTAAGCTCAGCTGCAGAAATGGGATTTTAAGTTATTCTTGAAATTACACGTGTGATTTACAAACAACCCGGTATTTCCCTACGTTAACATTTTCAGACTAGCTGAAGAAAAATATACATCAAAGATTAACAAATGATGACAGTAATTTAGAGGACGTTCATTTTTCTCTCCCTCAGAAAAAGAGGGCTCACCCCAACAGATTAGTGAGTTCAGGATCACAGAGGCTCCTGCAGCTCGCTGGAGCATTAATAACAACAGCTTCAAACAGTCTGGCACAAATACACGATATTTTTAAGATGACACTGCTTTACGGGGAGGGGGAGGACTCTGCAGAAGCGCTGGCATCTGAGAAATATGCCATCGCTTTCCAGTGATATGTGAGTTTACAAGTTGTCAAAATACAGTTCCTATTAGAAAACCATCTTTTTGATGGTTTGCCTGCCAAGTTCCTACAAGATGGTTTGAACTGGTCATTTCAAGAAAGCCACTCTAGACTTTGCCCCTGCGGAATCTCCAACACAGTTTTTCAATTCAGCAAGCAGATGGAGAGAGAAAAAAAAAAGAAATATACTGTGGAAAGCGTTTTTTAGACCTCTTGCTCTTTTCCCTTTATTATGTATTAATATTATCATTAAACATCAATCATTTGGGTTAACCTGTAGACTGCAAGAGGTTAATATAGATTTGAAATGTCAGTCAACAAATGGCATGGCTAACACCACAAAAACCTTACGACCAACTCATTACGAAGCTCTCTCCTTTCTTTGCTTTTGGGTGATGCATTTCCACGGCCAAACCCCACCAAAGCCACCAGATTCCTATTAGGGGAATCCACCCTTGCAACCTTATTGATGGAAGTGGTATCTCTGCGTGAAATGGGATCAGCAGCCCCCAGCTCCATCAGCAGGAACACAGCACACAGCAAACCACGGCCCACAAACCCTATCTCTGCTACTGGTTAAGTGTAATCCCGACTAAATGTACTCCCCCACTTTCCTATCTGCACCAGGACTAAAGACGACTCCTGTGGGAAACTCGGCAGCTGAAGGACCAGGTGCTCGCTGCTCGGATAATTATTTTGTAGCTGTCACAACTGGCTGTTAACACTTCTCTCCTGGCCTCCCAGCCCTGTGTACAGTTGACTGCACTATTTTATTCTCTTAGATGTAATTTTTTTTTTCTTTTCTTTTTTTTTCCTTTCCTTTTGCAGTTGATTCCTAGCGTACAGTTCTCCATAGCGGGAAATACCTCTTCTTGGAGGGCTGTATATACAATGCTCTTTTAAGATTCAGAAAGCCTTCCCCGATGGCCACACGATATTTGAAGATTGTATGAAAATACATACGAGATGAAAAACAGCATTCGGTTTACCTCAAGGTCAGGGAAATTTTGCAGGGGATTTGCTTTTGGAGAAGCTTTTCATCAGTTTGCATGCCTCAGTGAGGGACCTAAAACATTTGGCCCCAAACATCCAACACTACTCTCTGTGCAATCAGTAGCACTGCTAATAGCGAGGCGATCACTTGTGTATTTAATACTGCTCTCAGGGTTAATTCTTTTGCCAGGTGGCAGACTGAATGACACAGTAGTTATTAGCCAGCCCTGAAAGTGAATTATGGGCATGGAAAAAAAAAAAAAGATATAAAAGGAATATTTAGAAAACTAATGATTCTGAACAAAATTAACACCAGCCAACCCGCAAAATATAGAATATTTACTTTGTTCTACTACTAGCATTTTCCACATAGATTCGCGTGATTAAGCACAACTGACAGTCACAACTGAAAGGCAGAAAGGAGGTCATTAACTTTGGATAGATCCTCTTGCAAGCAACAGGTTTTGGGGTGGTTTTTATGAACACAAAGAAATATTGGTTCCATTTCCTTTCCAATATAACTTGAGCTTCATTCAGTCCGGTAGCTTAAAAAGGTTTAGCAAATCCAAGACTCAGGCAGCGAGGGCTTCTGCGGTGCCCCAACATAATGTCATTAAGTGCTCAACAATGACTTTAAATAAGTAGCTTTTGGAAGTTATATGTCTTTGAAGTTTCATTAATTAGTCATATCATCGGGAATGTATGGCTAAAGTAAATTACAGTGTTTAAAATATCTACTCTTTCAATGTGAAAAATGAAAGGATCCAGCTACCTTGTCTTTATACTAATGAAGATATTATTAATTGGTTTAGCAAAAACATAGATCTAACCGTAATGTGCAACAGTTATTAAAGATAATTAACTACAGATCATTGGTTTGAAACATCTAGTCCAAAATGATTTCTGAAGGGCACATTATTCTATGAGATAAAATAATTAAATTTCTAACAGCTGCATAAGACAACTGTGGCATATCTAGTGTTTTAATTTCTTTTGTTCTATCCTCATGGTACTCCTCTGTTGTAGATCTCAAGAACGCTCCTGGTGCTTCACCGCGAACAGTCGGTGCAGCGCGTTAGACTGAAATATTTCATGTCTGAGGAAAAATGATGATTGAAAGAAAAGGATTAAAACTGACAGCACAGCTAATAATACACACATGCACGCGTGCACGTGCACACACACGGCTGGCTCCTTCTCCTCGCAGGAGAAGAGGAGGCGATAGGAATCGAACAGAGCAGAGGGTTAAATGCGTTGCTGTTCTAACATTAGCGACACAAGTCCTGCGCAGACAAAAACAGCACATTTGCAAATTAAAGAAAACCTCGAAGAGGAAGCAATGCCAAATACTTGTAGATTAATTAATAAAGGAATCGTACCCAGCCACATAAAATTAAGCTAGTACAGTAAGAAGGAAAAAAAAAAATAAGAAAGAAAAAAAAAAGGAACTGAGGAGCTGGAACAGAAGTCTGTTTATTGAAACCCATATGTTCCAGGTCCAGAATTTCTGAGCTCATGGATTCTCTGGTACCATTCCCAAAAATGTCTGTGGTCAGTATCTATTATACATGCCAGTACTGGGTTCATCATCAATTTCTTGATCTCTATTTTTTTTTTTTTTTAAATAACAGTAACCTACAAATGCTTTTGATAGCCTGGATCTGTACTAATTAGAGTTATTTGCTTACAGCATTAGATTTCTCCCATGTTTTCTAAGAAACTTCATGTCCCAAAATATTCCTCATTTGCAGCAAATTTAGCTGTTTCAGCAGAGAGTGAGACTTAGGCAGGAAAGGCAGGGAGGCAGGAAATAACACAGCTCAGTCAAGATTAGGTGTATTGCTAAAGACTGAAGAAAGGCATTACCCAGTGCCCCAGAACTCACACCATGTCAACACCAACGATATCACTCTGTATTGATATAGCTTGATATTTTTTATCTTTTTTTTTTTTTAACTTTGATTGTAAGAATATTATTTACTGCTGTCAGCTGGTTCCTCTGTGACTTGAGAAGGGAGGAATGTTATGCGAGCAACCCTCAGGCTTTGAAAATGATTTCACGAAAGAATATCTCCAGAACAGGGGAAAAACAGTGGCATCATTTACCTCAGCTCCTATATATTACCCTAATAAGGAGCTGAAATATGTCTGAAAACATAAATTACGGTAAAACAGGCTTAGAAGCACCACCAGAGGAATAAAAGAAAGCTCAGATCGTTGCATGGGTGCGAGGGAACAGCTTGCACCTTGCTGGAACAGCGCAGGGCCCTGCACCGCTCCTGCTTCCACACAAGAAATGCACTCCCTAGAACCTGTGTTGTTTTTATTTGGTTTTTAATTAACGATTCCCAGACTAACGTTTTCCAGAAATCCCAGTTAAAAAGCCTGCAGTGGATCTTGAAGAGAAGAAAATTGTTACTGTTATGAGGAAGAAGACTCCTCTTGGCAGGACTCTGGCTCTCGTAAAGGCCCTGTGATGTGAGGCATGCCTCTGCAATCCGAGCTGACCTATTTGTTGATGTATTTCAGGTAGCCAGATGTCTCTGTACTTCAGGAATTCAGAAGAAAATGATATTCAAGTGTTTGCCCTGGTTTTGTTGCAGTCAGCCAGCTGGCTATCTGCTGCTCCCTTCTCATCCTCCCCCCCCAGAAAACCCCAGGTCACTTGCTGACCTGCAGCACATCCCTCCCTACCTTCAGAGATGAACCTGGGGTCCAGCTACATCTGTGCTGGGGCCTCTCGTTGTGTGTCTGGCACACAACGGACGCGAGGCTCTCCAAATGTCAGAGCATGCCAGCTGATGCACATTGAGATTTAGAGCATCACAGATTTCACTGCACAAACAAACGCTCAAGAACTTGACAGGGGAGTTACCGTCTTTACAAGGGAAGGAAAACTTGCCAAGGGTGATTTAGCTACAGGTTAGGAGAATGCTGAGGAGAGGAGTAATGGGGAAGGCTGACCAGGCATAGGGAAACAGGAACACAAACAAGCAGCCTACAGCCTTGTAGATCTCCTCCCGTACCCTCCAGAGGATTGAGCTTTCTGGCATTGCTCTTCTCAGAGGAAGAAGCGTCCCAGACCTACTTTCAGCTGCCAAAACGATCTTCTACCAATGTGAGTTCACCCAGCTAGGGAGGCACGGTGCCCTGCAAGCACAGACATCTCATCTGCAGCTAAACATGCTGGCAGAATTCAAGCAAAAGATCCTCCTTGAAAATTATTTGCTTCATCTGGGAAACGATTTGCTTGGCTTAAATGGCTCACATCCCGAAAAGAGCTACCAGCCCAACACATCCCAACAAAATTCATGCCATTCTGTTTGCTCCCAGGCACTCCAGCCTCTCCATAGCTGTCCTTCATACCCCTCCTGGTGCACAGATCCCCCCACTGTCCTGCTCGTGGCCTGGCTGCAGAGACCTGCAGTCCCAGGGCTTCTGCTTGAGGGACACTGCCTCTCAGTGCCCAGGGTAGTGGGTGAGCACGGAGAGAAGCACAGCCATGAAGGCATTGCATGCAATGGGGCGATCAGGGCTTCCAGAAGGGCTGAGCCCCTCTGGTCTCTTCCATTGCTTCCTCTGCCAGGGGGTTAAATTAAGGAAAATATGGCCTGGCAAGAGCAAAGTCCTGCATTCCACAAAGGAGAGGGACAGCTGCTGAATACCTGGGACAGCAAATGTCATCGGGGCTCCATTAGAGTTCGTTCAGCTAAAAGGCTGGATTTCCCCTCCCCCCAGTTGTAGAACTCTAATTTCACTGACTACAGTGATTCCACCAGTCTAATTAGGCCCCCAGATAATAGTCAAAGTACTTATTATGTTATCTTTTCACTGATTTTATATTATACACATTTGTCTGTTAAATATAATGATTTGATTTCCCAGATTTACAAACTTTGGTTGGCAATCCACTTAAAAATCACAAGCTACCTGCCACTGGTCTGGTATGTTCTCTATTTACGGCAAGCCCAAATGTTTGCTTTATGCTGTCAACCAAGAGAAACTGAAAAAAAAAATAATAAAAATAATTGAACATCAGCCACTGAACCAGCAGGAACGCAAAATATTTCCATGAAAGGGAATCCAAAAAGACCAGCGATCTGTATGGTAACTATTCTCAGTGTGAGGAGCAGTGAGCCAAGTGCAGAAGCCAGGCTTGTTTCCTCTCTCCCCATAGCGTGTCCTATCCAAGCAGTTTCTGAAAGAAGGGTACACTAAGTTCCTAGGCACGGCCATACTATTCCACCCCCTATGGGGAAGCTATTTATTTTAACAGCCACAAAATCTTTTCATTGTGTTCTCGGTCTAAACATTTGGCTGTGCATGCGAGAGGTACAGCTGCTCTTTTACTGGGAACTGTGGGAGCAGGAGAGGAGGTGTCAGGAAGGAGCAACGTGCTCCAGCGCTCTGCCCTCCTCCCCTCGCCTCCGCCAACCAGATATAAACAAAGTTACTAAAACAAAAGAACAACATTGAATTCCTGGGTTGAAAATAGCCCTGTACTCATTCAGGAAACATTCCCTTTCTAGTCAGCAGCCGCGCTCCAGCACTGATGGATGTCACTGCTGGGGGGCTCTTCTTCCCCAGCTCAGCTCTCCCTCTGACCCACAGCCCCAAGTCCTGTGCAGAGACCCTCTCTTTCCAAATCAGGGGCAGCTCCCAATGTCACTGGTTCCTACACTGTTTCTGGAGCATTTTCCAGCAAAGAGAAATACCTGGGAGATAGAGACACTGAGCTGTGGCAATATGAGAATCAGTTGTGGCTGGAAAAAGAATTAACAAAAGGTAGCAGCAGGGTTCTCCATGGGAAAATCAACACTTTCTCTCTCTTTGGCCACCAGTGCTACACTGCTTGCCAGCACACCTGCAGCCATCATTACACCTCTTGATTAAAGCAAGGATACCACAGTCCTATGGCTCAAAATTAAAATTTATATTGTGAATCCTACGCCGATTAGGGCTGAAGAAATAATGTATTTCCTCCCAGAGATTTTCAAGATGTTATTCTTCCCTGTGTGCTTAACACAAGTTCAGGTGGTAAGACATCTTTCTCCCATGTCTGTCTTTCAATGGCTTATTACTGGGTGCAATTTTAACAAATACTGATCATTTATTCACGTAACTGGTGACACACTTGTTTTCAAAACTGCATGTCATACCTCTTATAACAGAATCATAAAGGTTGGAAAAGACTACTAAGATCATCAAGTCCGGCCATCAACCCATCACCACCGCGCCCGCTAAACCGCATATATCAGTGTCATCCTAACGCAGGTGGGTTTAATTTCCAGGAAAAACAGGGCTTACAGGGCCCAGGAGTGAGGGGTGGCTGCATCCCACAACACCAGTGGGTGCAGACCCCAGCCCTGTCCCCTAGGCCACCCGCATGTCCTTGCTGTGAGTGAGCCACGCTGGGGGGCCGATCTGGCCAGTCACCCACTGCTCATAAGGGAGGAGAAATAAATCCCTGCCCATGTGTGGCATGATCTCAGCCTCCTATAAAAAAGCGTTATTTAAAAGACGGAAAGCTATTTATTTTAAATTGAAAGCAAAACAAAGCAAGCATTACTTAGCGGTGTCTATTTTAGCGGTATCCCTCCAGGCTTGCTGAGCGAACCTGCAACTGCAGCAGGCTTTTTATCTTTCCCTCTTCTAAATAGCGAGTTAAAAATTAACTGCTTCATCTTCACATTGCTCACTCCTTAAGTAGTTTAAACTTACTTTTAACCGTTACATGCCAACAAAACAGGTTGCTTAATTGATTTGACCTTTCACAGTATTTTTTAATTTTCAATCTTAGTTTCATTGTTCCATCTGGCACTTTAAAACGGCATCTGGTTAACTGTACTTAACCAGCTGATCACTGTACAGTTATTTTTAAATGTAATGTATGCTTAAACAGATGTTATTTTTATAGATGTAGATCTAAACTGCACTTGTATACGTGCTATGTCTGCATAAGCTCTTTCTGCAATTCAAATGTTGACACCAAAAATTACAAGCCAGAATGCTTATGAACTTCACTATTATGTTACTGCACTTTTTTTGCAGCTTGTTAGGTAAACATCAATTCAGTTCTTTTTTCTCTGTTCATTACACATAAATAAAACATTAGCGTTTAGTTTATAAAGTGATGAACATTTTGCTGTGTTGGATTTAGCTTTATAAATACAACTGCTGTCAGCAAGAAAAAAGGATTTATTGAATAAATAATAAGAAAGCTAAAGGAAAATGAAAGTATATATGTTATGCAAAACACGGTGTCGGTCCACGGGTCACATAAGGGTCTTCCGACACATAGACATCCCGTGTGAGAATATTTAATGACAGTGTATTTGTGCAAGATGCTGTTAGTCTCCTGAAGCAAGAGCAGGCTGGTAAAATGCAGCACAACACTGATAGCTGTAATTGTGAGCAGTAACTGGGGGCTCCGGTTTTAACGTTGTGCAGTGAAAAGCTTGAGTTCAAAGGTCCTCTGAAGGCAAGAGTTTGACAGAAGAGATAAAAATGGAAAACGAGATAGGACTGGTCTAGTAGAAATAGCCTGGGCAGACTATTAAATAAATACATGCATTTAATAATTAGAAACTTCTACAGAATATTGCCTTATTTTACAGTCTCAAGTAAATTCATCTATATTCACTAAGATTAAGACCTCATTCTTTCAAACATCCTACTGAAATTAGCGCTAATTGCCACGGTTGGGACAGAAACTAACCCAGAGTACATGTTTTTCCATTCATTTAATGTTTATAGTTTGCTTAACAAATTACGGTTTTTGAATACACGTATTCATTACGTCTTTCTGGGAAGCTCTAGATGTAACACACAAACACTCAATTCTGAAAACCCAGCTTGGTTTTGGGAACAGCAAAAAGAAAATGTTTTTGAGCGGGGATTAAGGAGCCCTACAGTATATGGAACTTCTTCTAAAAAGAACTTAAAATACAATATTAAAAAAAATAATTGTGCAGTCTGCAGGAGCATATGCTACTTTGCACAAAGGAAGTGGTCGCAGCACTGAATATTTCACAGAGAACTTTAAAGTATCATTCTCAAGGTTAAAAATTGCTGTTATACATAATACCTCGGTAATTGATAGACATTTTCTCTCTCCAGAGCCCATTTTCTGTGAAAAACACCACGTAACATCTGTTCATAAACAGTCCTTCTGTGAGAACACTGACACAGGTCTTGAGCTTCTACTGGCTCAATTCCCCTGCCATACACAGATGGCACGAGGTATTTATACAGCTGAATTCTCTGTAATACAAGCTCAACTATATCTTCAGGTAAGACTATGGGCAAACGCGCTTGTGCTGTTCTGCTGACTTACCTCAAGTCATTGAAACCCTTCCCCCTGACACAAAGACAAATGGAATCGTACCGTTACACAAGTGTTTTGTCTCAAAATCACCTTCAGCAATCAGCACAGAACTCTACAGAGATAAGGACATTTTGGGACGCACAAAAATGCCGAGTTTGATGCTAATGAACTAAGAGTTATATTAAGAATTAGGACTTAGGGCTGTTCTCCGTGATGGTGACGTATGGATTTTTCTCTTTTATGGAAAATATTTGTTTTAGTGGTATAATTCCTTGCTCTCTCGCATGCAAAATATTAAGTAAAGAGACAAACCCTGGTACTCAGCTTTTGCACACACAGTAACAGAGACTTTAGGTTAACCACAGTTTTCTATCATATTGCGCTGGTTATTCCCTGTATGAAATTCTAATGAATAAACTGTATAAAGCATTCAGGATTTGCTTTCCTATTTATCTGCATGAAAATAAGAAAGGCTTCAGCTGACTTCTGAAGAAATGTAGGTACCATGATACCATCTGCCACAACACATCCGAGTCCTACGCACACATATGCCCATACTTCGCCTGTGGTCTGCACACACTCAAGAAATAAAGCACACACATAGAGATTTGCAAGGTGAGAGACTTGAAAACTAGAGGCTCCAGAAACAAAGACAGCTGGTAGGTGTTTTGAAGTGTGTGTGGGGGGTAAACTTAGGCCAAAATTTCAAATGTTCTTAATTGAATCTCCTTCAGTCGAACCTTCCCATTCCTCGACAAGTTACCCTAGCAAGTTACTGAAGTTCGTGATAGTGATTTAATCTACATAAAGACATGGGAAAAAAAAATCAGAATTCCTGACAAAAGAGCACTTTAATGAGGATACATACTGATAAAACTTTGGAAAAAAAGAGCCATATTTTAGGTCATTCTTTCAAGAAGAATACGTACATACCTGCAGGGGGCTGGCGACCAACAGCTTAAACTATACATCGATTTTTATTTTACCTATGGAACATTTAATGAAAAGGTTTCTCTGGGAACTACTCATCCCACAGAATAAATTAAAATGTACTTTCTCCTTTCAAGGAAAGTACGGGACATGTTTCACTTACCCTACGTCGGTGCACTGGTTGGGTGACACCATGGAGGTGTCCTAGACCATGGAGAAGTCTTTGGTTCAGTATGAAATTATCACAAAGTGAAAGGTAAAGCAATTGTCCTAGTGACAAAGCTCCTGTTGTATGCAAGGGGGCTGGGGAACCCTCCAACTGGCACAACACACCCTTACTAACCCCAGAGCTATACCAGCATTTTGCCTCCTTTGATATCCTTAAATACCGGAGAGGAGGCTGTGTTTGTTTGCTCGCAACTCCAGTGTCTAGGTGAATAGATGGGTTTAATGGAGAAGAAGTTGTCCTCTGAGAGGGCACAAAAACCAATTAAAGTTTTAAAACTGGCAGTAAAAACAATGTAAAAAAATATCTGGTTGTATTTCAGCTGCAGCACAGGCTCCCCATGCAGTACAGGCATGGCACTGGGCTGCACCATGTTTCTTTGGTGGCTGTCTACGAATGTGAGCATTACTCATGCCTCCTGGTCTCAGGAAGAAGTTGTGAAATAAGCCCATTTACGCTTGTGATGTGCTTAACGTTACAGCCATCCAAAAGCCGATAAATAGCATGTGCTCAGTAAACATCTTTGCAGTTTCTTTTTAAAATTTGGTGGCTTCTCAGTAATACTTGCCTTTTTTTAAGATGAGAAAAATACAGTTAAATACCAGTAAGGTTTACAAGAGATTATGTGGAAGTGGATGCTACTTGCTTTTTTAAAATACTTTATTGTATAAGAATTAAGTCAGAATGACACGAAATGCATCATTCAATTCAAATATCGTGCTTGCTTACGGCCTGTAATGGGATCCAGTGCATTGTAAGCAATGTCTTGAAACAGCATATGTGATGAATACAACTGAGTGTATCAAACACCAACTGTACTAAATCCACAGCAATGCTTCCTTTCTGTAAGTTCTTTATGCTCCAGTAATTTTCATTTTTATGATAAGTATGAGCCAAGCCAACACAGAATAAGTTCCACCGAGCGCTTTTCTTTTGCAAGAATCAATCACCTAATACTTATCAATTAAGACTGGTAGAAGAAATGCTACAGAGAATTACTTCATAGCATTGATATCAAGAAAAAGCTTTATTCTCCAGTGTAACTGGACCTGCTCCTCTTAACACTGGCTTGTTTTAATTTTTCCTCCCTCTAAATTATCCTCCCTGCTAGCAAACATTGTTTTGCTTAAATGGTGTTTTAGCTGCACTTAGTGCATATTATAATGACCACATCTTTAGTTTTTTTCTTTTGAAGTTCTTGTTAATTAACAAATAATATCCTGTTTGAAAAACAAAGCTTTGATATCTACCTCAGCATTTGGTAATTACAAATATGTTCCCATTATCAATATAATTTACATGTTGTTATGTTGTGTGTTCTTTTTCATAATTTTGTGTTTTTTTAAAAACAAGAAACACAGTTCGAGTGACAAGAAGTTTTGGTTGCAGATGACAAGGGAAATAGATTCCCTTTTCATAGCCCTGATGCCCAAAGACTTATTTATCTGCGACCGTCATCAAAAGCTTGGACCACATATGAGAGAGCGAGAGAGCTGTGCCTAATTGCAGAGTTGTAAGTGTGGGAGTCAAGAAATCCAGCCTGGTCCACAAGCTCCACCTCACTGATCTATTGCCTGGATAAATATCCCAGTGAAAATCCAGCAAAAGACATATCCACAGCGAAAGCAAAAATTAACAAAAAGACTCATTTACATCCCTCTCTCATCAACATATGAAAGGAAATTGGCAATCTCTAAGCTTCATATGTCCAAAGATGAGTTTTAAGTTATTCCCGCTTGCTAGCATCTTTGAGACTTCTGAAAAAAAACATGTTTCACAAATGAAAGATATTATGACATTCAACAACATGCAACAAAACATACGTGTTTAGGCAATGCAAGTCAAAAGAATTGCCACGCTTGTATTGATATCTGCTGAATAGTTTTACTAAGAAGGGAAGTTATCTGCTTATATCTTCTGATAATTTTACTGCAGATAGCAAGATGCTAGCTCCTGCTCTGCTAGACATCAGCATCACCACCACAAATAGTGATGCTCTGCAAGATCTTCTTGAGATGCTGGAAGCAAGCACACAAACAAAGAAGGATTAAACAAATGAGGTCTTAGGGAGGTCTGGGCAAAACTTATTTTAGTTTGGATGTAGACCAGAATTTACCATCTCAATAACCCTAACATATACATGACAAAGTATAATGTATGTCCTTTTTTCTGAGCTGGTTTACATAACTGCCTCTGCAGACTGTGGTCCAACAGCAATGCCTTTCGGGAATTTCACTGTAGTCAGTAAGATCTTTGTTTTAATGAAACTGTAAAACAAAATACAGCTTTTACTGACTGTAAAAAATTAAGTGGGAAATGCAGTGTAGGGAAATAAGAGGCACATACTGAACAGGGGTGGCATTTTTTAAATAAGACTTCCATATAATCATAAAGCACTAGAAGAGTGGGATCCTTTCCCCATTATGTGCACACACACAAATAATGGAGATGAGGAACGTTAAGTTTAATTAGAGCTGCAGACTCTGTAGGAATGTCTTGTACCTAAGAAAAAATCACTTAAGTATGTGAGCAAGAAAGAGATTTCATGCGTGCATAGTAAGTCATACAGCTAAGTGTTTGCAAGATCACCCCGGAGATTGAAGCCACTCCAGGACAAGGACCTCATCTTCACACTGGCGTCTAATGCACCTAGCACGCTGTTAGTGCTATAATAAATAATAATAATATGTTAGCATTAGGTGAGCATCTCTCTCATGATCAATTTCCTGCTGTTGCAGAAGGGTGAATATTGGTGGACTTTGATCCTTCCGAGATTTTATGTTTCTATCATAAGAGAATCATAGCACATAAGCACATTTTTTACTAATGCAGTAAGTAAGGTGGCAATATATATTGCACTGACATTAAATGAATATTAAAAGGGATTGAAACCATTTCCACATCATGAAGGAAAAAAAAACTCCAAGAAATAGATATACAGCAGCTACTCAACAAAGATAGCACTTTTAACCTTCTTCATAGATTAAAAAGTTGAACCCATTACAAAGAGAACCTGACATTAAAAGCATTCACTGAAGTATTTTAAAATGCAATTTTTGATGTTGTTCCTACATTTGTTTTGCCTGCTGCCAAATCTCCACCTTACACACAAACAGCCCTTCACACACACTCTGCTGCTTTTCTCTTTCCCACTCTCCCGTGTCACAGTATCATCTCAAGAAAGTAGTATGGTGACAATGGTTTAGACTGAAGAAAGAAGTAAAATACAGCATTGACAAATAATAAAGGCAGACATTTCAGAGAGATATAATACAGCAAAATATCTTATTTTTGGAGGGCATCAGGTTTGTATAAGTTGAACTCTCGTATTTTGCATTAGATTCTCCCTTCTTTAACATCCCTACACAACCGTATATTAAATTAGAGATTTCAAACCAGACTGAACAGTCCTCTTCTTACCCCTGTTTTGTTGCGTCTTGCCAATTCAATGTTTTATTATGCTTTCTGTCATAATATTGCTCTTGTCCTTAGAAAACATGTATTTATTCCCACTTGGAATACAGCATAACTACTGTAAAGCAGCGCTCAAAAGATGACTGCAGATTCTGTCTGAGAATAGAAAACTTGAACTCTTCTATTATCCAAATATTTTTCAAAGACTTTGCTTTTGTGTGCGTGGCAATTGACGCATAATGAGATCATGGGAAAAGCCGCACAGCTGACCTGAACTTTTGGATATAGAAGTATAAAACTATGAGATCTAATAAATCCAGCACATGACCCCATGCAGTTTTTGAACTTATTAAATGCTATGGTGAAAGGAATGCAAGCCTACATATTTTTCCTGCAGCATGGCAGAGTTTCAGATGCATTATATTTGCAGTCGTCTATAAATGTAACAATATAGCGCAAAGTACAGACATCTCTGGAACCCATCCTCACCAAAGGAGCCTTCCCGACACCTTCCTGTCGCACACACTGCAGATATTATTTCCGTGCACCAAGCAGTAGGCAGGATGCAGAAACAGACTGACTCTGCTACCACGGCACGTCTGAGAGGCTGTCAGCACATACTTTGTCTGCTAACCGGGGCTCTTTCGAATAATGTAAAAATACTTGGGGCTTGGTTTTTCCACCTAGCTCTTGCTATGCCTGGTGGGTAAACAGAGAGCCAAAGTTCAGCGCATCGTTTGAAAAATAGCTTCTATAGAGAAGTGCTGCTCTGAGAGATAGTGGTTGTGTATGTCAGCTGTTGAGCTTTGCGTATGAGACTGATTCCTTTATTTAATGGAAAATTTAAGATTTCTTAATGATTATAGATTACCCTTAATTAACCCCTCAGATTCCATCAACACTGGATGGGCATGGCTGAATGAAAGGCATCGCTGCACATAAGCTGGAAGATGTGG